>NC_138056.1:23169042-23332125 GCF_964194185.1 Rhinolophus hipposideros
CCATGTTGGGAATCGAACCGGCAGCCTTCGGAGTTAGGAGCACGGAGCTCTAACCGCCTGCGCCACCGGGCCGGCCCCATAGATATTCTTTATCAGACTGAAGACAGTACCTTCTGAGCCTGGTTCTAGAAGAGGGGTTTTTGTTTTCATGTTTTAAATGGATAATTTAATTTTTATCAAATGTCTTTCCAGCCTTATGATTTTTTCTACTTCATTCTATTAATGTGCTGAATTACATTGATTGATTTTCTGAATGTTAAACCAACTTTGCATTCCTGGAATAATCTTTGGTTTTCATATGTTATCCTTTTTTATATTGTTAGATTTGATTGCCTAGTATTTCATTGGGGTTTTACATCTATATTCAGGAGAGAGTTTGGCCTGTAATTTTCCTTTCTTACAATGTTCTTGTCAGGTATTGGTATCAAGATGATGCTGGCCTTGTAAAACAAGTTGGACAAGTTGGGAGGTATTGCCTCTTTCTGTTCCCTGAAAAAGTTTATGTCAGCTTGGCCTTACTTGTTTTCTTTTCCACCCTGTCCCCCCCTTGCTTCTTCCGCCTTCCCCATCATCCGGTTCAAGCTGTTGTTTCTCAGTCTAGTTGGGTAGGACACAGCTCCCTGGCTTATGCTGGTGTTATGAGCCTTGCGCTCTCCCTCCCCCCCCCACCCCCGGCTATTGAGGCAGTCGGTCTGCTGCTCTGGGCAGCTCACAGCAGCTTATGCCAAGCTCCGGCTGCTCATGGCAGCCCAGCTCCAGGGAGAGCTGTTGTTCACAGTCTTAGCTGTAGAGGGCGCAGCTCACTGTCCCATGTGGGAATCGAACTGGCGACCTCGGCATTGGTGGAGCAAGGGGCTCCAACCTCCTGAGCCACCAGGCCTTATTTCTTGCTTAAATGATTAGTAGAATGCACAGTGAAACCATTCAAACCTGGAGTTTTTATTATGGGAAGATTTTAAACTAAACATTCAATCTCTTTATTAGAAATAGTACTGTTCATATTTTCTGCTTATTTTCATGTCAATTTTCATAACTTGTGTTTTTCTAGGAAATTGTCTACTTCATCTACATTTTCTAATTTATTGCTATAAAGTTTTTCGTAATATCCTCTTACCTTTGTGATGCTTGTTGGATCTACAGTGATTTAACTTTTCCATTTCTGGTATTATTTGTACTTTGTTTCTGTTCTTGATCAGTCTTGCTAGGTAGGGCTAATCAATTTTATTAGTCTTTTCATAGGACTGGCATTTGCCTTTGTCAATCCTTTTTGTTTGTTTTTTTTTAAAGATTTTTTTCTTTTTAATTGGAAAAGGGGAACAGTGTGTATTTCCAGGACTTTACTGGAGAACAGTGTGTTTTTCCCAGGACCCATCAGCTCCAAGTCAAGTTGTTGTCCTTCAATCATAGTTGTGGAGGGTGCAGTTCAGCCTCAAGTCCAGTTGCCGTTTTCAGTCTAGTTGTGGGGTGGTGCAGCCCACCATCCCATGCGGGAGTCAAACCTGCAACCATATTGTTGAGAGCACGTGCTCTAACCAACTGAGCCATCCGGCTGCCCCTCAACAGCTTAGCAGCAACTCAGCTCAACGTGCCATGTTCAATCTTAGTTGCAGGGGGTGCACCCCACCATCCCATGTGGGAATTGAACTGGCAAGTTTGTTGAGAGCACATTCTGCCAGCTGCCTGGGAGCTCAGGCAGCTCAGCAGCAACTTGTTGTTTTCAATCTAGTTGTGCAGGACGCAGCTCACTGGCCCATGTGGGAATCGAACCGGCAACGCTGTTGCTCAGAGCTCGCACTGTGCGCTATAACCAAGTGAGCCATCTGGCCATCCCTGTCAATCCTCTATGTTTGTTTCTTGCTTCTTATTTCATTAATTTCTCTGATTTCTTTGAGTTTATTTTACTGTGGCTTTTTTCCTGACTTGAGATGATTACTAAGATTATAAATTTTCAGCTTTTCTTGTTTTTGTCAAATGACTTTAGGGCTATAAATTTCCCTCTAAACATAGCTTCATTTCACAAATAATACATTGCATTTTCATTAACATAGTTCAAAATATTTTCTGATTTCTGTTCACTTTAATTTTGACCCAGGGTTTATATAAAAATATATTGCTTGATTTCCGAACATTCGGGGCTTTTTAAGTAATCTTTTCTATATAATTTGTATTTTAATTCCATTGTGATCAGAAAATATATGAGTTCAGTCGTTTGAATTTTGTTGTGATTTGTTCTGTTGTCCAGTATATAATCCATTTTGGCAAATGTCTATGTACACTTGAAAAGATTGTATATTCTGCCACTGTTAGAATCAGTGATACGTAAAATTAGGCAAAAATTGTTAATTTTGTTGAAATCTTCTGCCCTTTTACTAATTTTTTTTGCTACTTGTTCTATTAGTTACTGAGAGGTATGTTAAAATTTCTCACTGTGCTAGGCAGAATTCCGAGATAGTTCCCAAGATTTCCACACTTGCATAGTGTAATAATATACTCCCCTTGAGTGTGAATGGTGCTGTGGATATCATTGGTTTTAGTCCTGTGTTGAGGTCATATTACATGACAAAGATGAAGGGGTTTTGCAGATGTAATTAATTAAAGTTCCAAATTTGTTGATTTGAGTTAATCATTAATCACAGGAAATTGTCTTGAGGGGGCCTGACCTACTCAGGTGAGTCCTAAAAGGAACTGGACCCTTCCAGAAATCAAAGAGATTTGAAGCATGGGTGTCTTTCCTGTGGCCTTGAATAAGCAAGCTGACAGGTTATGGAGAGGGCCAGGTCATTGGGAATGGCCGCTGAGGGTCTCAGCTACAACTGCAAGGAACTGAATTCTGCCAACAACCAGTGAGCTTGGAAGAGAATCCCAAGCATAAGATGCACGAGATAAGATAGCAGCCTTAGTTGACATCATGATTTCAGACTTGTGGAACTTGAGCAAAAGATCCAATTCAGACATGTCAGACTTCTGATGTACATAAATGGAGATAATTAATGACAGTTTTAAGCTACTACTATTGTAGCAATAGAAAATTAATATACCCACTATGATTGTAGATATATCTTTTTCCATTTTAGTTCATTTTAAATATATACATATATATTGAAGCTGTTAGACACAAAATTAGAATTATAATATTTGTGTAGTGAATTTAACCTTTTTGCCATTATAAAAAATTCCTCCATTACCTCTAATAATGCTGTTTGCCTCCAGGTCTATTCTGTGTGATTTTACTAGAGCTATTCTAGCGTTTTTTTCTGTACCTACATCTTTAAGATGTTCCTCTTGGATATGATCATGTTTTGTTTTTTATCTGATTTGTCAGTCTGTCTTTTAATTAGATTACTTAGTCTATTTTTGTTTTTATTTTTATTTATTTATTTTAAAAAGGGAACAGGACTTTACTGGGGAACAGTGTGTACTTCCAGTACTTTTTTCCAAGTTGCCTTTACTAGTTGCAGGGGCTGCAACCCACCATCCCTTGCGGGACTTGAGAGGATGTGCTCCAACCAACTGAGCCATCTGGGAGCTCAGTGGCAGCTCAGCTCAAGGTGCCGTGTTCAATCTTAGTTGCAGGGGGCGCTGCCCACCATCCCTTGTGGGACTCAAGGAATCCAACTGGCAACCTTGTGGTTGAGAGCCCAACCTTGTGGTTGGCCCATGTGGGAATCGAACCGGCAGTCTTCGGAGTTAGGAGCGTGGAGCTCTAACCGCCTAAGCCACCGGGCCAGCCCCTACATAGTCTGTTTTTAATGTAATTACTAATATATTGGAGTTTAAATATACCGTGTTTCTATTGTTTTTCATTTGTATCACCTGAGCAGGTGTTTTTACATTCGTCTTAATTATCTTTTATGCTGTATCCCCCCTTTTTATTTAACTAAAGTCTGTTTTAAATTAGTATACGTTAGAAAATGTTAACTCTACCTCCCTCCTGCCTTTTGTATTATAGTTTTTGTGATTTTAATTTTCATATATTATATTCCTGAAAATGTTCTTTTTTCAATATTAATTTAGATTTATCTTTTCTGGTTGCTTTTCATTTCTTCCTGCATCTTCATGCTTTTATCTGGGATCATTTTTCTCTGCCTGAAGAATTCCTTTTAGTATTTTTTAAAACGAGGGACTGCTACTGCTGAATTTTTTCAGGTTTTTTTTGTCTAAAAATTATTTCATCTTCACTTTTGAAACATATTTCACTGGATATAGAATTCTAGACAGCAATGATTTTTTTCCTTCTGGCTTGTTCCTGTTGAGAATTTAGGTGTCTGGATTATTGTTCCATTGAAGGTGATCATGTGGCTTTTTTCTCCCTTTTCTGGCTGTTTTTAAGATTTCTCTGTCTTTGATTTTCAGCAGTTTTCCAGTAATGTGTCTAGATATGATTTTCTTTGTAATTATTCTCCATGGAGTTTATAATCCTTCTTGAATCTATGGTCTGATGTTTTCTTTCATCAATTTTGGAAAATTCATTCAGTCTTGTGATCCTGCTGAAAGCCTTGTTCAGCTTCTTGGTTTCTCAGCTTCATGGTTGCTTTCAGAATTGCCAGTTGCCTCACAGACAACGTGGCTGCAAATCCGAAGGCTGGCTAACCCATTAGTTTCTTCTGGACTCCCTCACCCCTGCCGTTTCTCACTGTCTTTGAGGTTCTCCAAAACCATTGAAATGAATTTTCTGTTGTTCAGTTTTTCTAGTTCTCAGCAAAAGGTTTGGTCCTACAACCTGGTGGGCCATTGCTAGAAGTAAATCTCTTGGAATTTGTAATTAGTTCCTGCTTTTTAAAGCTAGAATATATGGCAGGCTTACAAACATGCAAAATTGAAATCAAGTTATTTGCTTCCTCACAGGGTGAACCTACACCTATGTCCTATATTTCCCAATTAGAGACTACATTAAGACTCTTGAATACCAGCATAGAGAACTTCTGGAGATTTTTTTTTTTTAATAGGGAAGTGTGAGTATATTAGAGTAAGAAAAATGAGGTATGCCCGAATGTTTGCACTGTAATGTGAAAAAAATTACTGTGGATTTCATTGGTGTCTACCTTTCCACATTTTACTTAGTACCAGCGTTTTCCCTGTTGAGAGGAAACAGGAATTTGCTTGCTCAGTGCTTCAAATGTCAGTGCCAATCTAAAATGATATAATATTTCTCTGAATTTTCCATTCATTTCCCTGTAGTTCGCAATGCATTTTGGACAGAATTCCCTTGCTCTAAGATTGTTTCATTGGCTAGCGGAAAGACTGTGTTTCATCTTAGAGTTGAGGCTTACTGTTTCTTCCTAATTTGCTTTTTGATGCATTTGCAGAGGGTGCTCGAGAGGAAGACCTAGACGCTGTGGAAGCTCAGATTGGTTGCAAGCTTCCGGATGATTATCGATGTTCATATCGTATCCACAACGGGCAGAAGTTAGTGGTTCCCGGGTAAGATGTTTGCTCTTTGGCTTATTTTCTTGAGTGAAAGTAAACTGTGTTTGTAGTTACACTTAATAGATTAAAGGAGTATAGGAATTCCCTCTTTTAGCAATCCATAAGACAAAATCTACAGCTTGAATTTGATTTTACAAAAATACATATCTCATAAAACATTATTTTTATCAACACATCATTATAGTTACAATGAAGTCTGTTTAGGTGTGAGGGCTGTGGGACATAGAGGGAGGTGTATGTGTGAGTATATTTTAAATGACGCTGTTTGGAACCCTTGAAATATTTATCCTGTTACAGGCCAGGTAATTTGTGTTTGAGAGCTTGATGCAAATTCTTTTACCATACATGTGAAAAGCAATAATTTGTTCAGAGCTAAAGATAATACAATTTTGTCCTGTTCAAGTATAGCCTAAAATTAAGTGGCCTATTTTAAACTTAACTTCTAAAAGATGAATATTGATTGTGGAACCTTTTGGGGAAAGCAGACCACATAGTGGCTGTCATATTCACTCACAATTTAAAAAACAATATGCTTTGAATGGGTCTGCTTCTTTTATGAAAGTAAGCTGTTTCAGAGATATTGCATTTGTGAAATGCTAATAAGAATTTAGGGTGAACTTTGCATTGTTCTTATTGGAACGTGGTGCCAATAAAAAACCCTATGTGGCCCTGCTATCATTTCAGATCTGGGTTGAGTGAGTACGGGGAATCTTGAAGGTTATCATGCCGAGATTACAAGGTAGTATTCAGTATCAAATATTGGGCAGCTAGGACTAGATAAGCCTAAATTAGTGGCTTTTTTTTTCCTAATCTGTTTTCCTATTGAACTGAAATTTGACAAAATTGAGAAATTGTCACATTTTAAGAGCAAATAGAAGAGAACTTATTGAAAGAGTTGCCCAGAATTGACATGACAAACAGGTTGTCAGTTTCAGTACAGGAATTTGTATCTATCCACAGCCCAAACAGTGAGACTTAGGATAGGAGTATCGTCCAAGACCCACACCTGTGTTGTTCTCATGCACGGGCAGTGAGATGAATTTAGATCCCACACATCCTAGGCTTATGAAAATTTTGACAAGTTTTAGTCTGATTAACATTTATACTGTCTGGTAGGATAGAGTAAGCTAAAGGTTGTATGAAGGTAAAGGTATCAGAGGAGATTTACCTCTTTAAACATTAGCCACACATGCATATATAACAAAACACTGACAAATCAGTTTATCATGGCAAGGTAGATTCTTGAAAGCAATACAACTATTTTTCTTTGAAACAAAGCTGACGTTTAGCTATTTTAGACATGTACACTTTTAATTTAAATCAGAATCTTTCCACTCAAGAGTTCAAATTTAATATATAGAAATTGTGGTGTTTTTGGCATTCTCAGTTTAGAATCGACATATTAATCAGTTCTTATAAAGTTGTTAATGTGAAGTTACTCATCAAAAAGATATAAAGCACAGTTGTTTGGCACTGCAATTGATTAAATTTTTGAGTCTGTTCTCAGGTTGTTGGGAAGTATGGCACTGTCTAATCACTATCGTTCTGAGGATCTGTTAGATGTCGATACGGCTGCTGGAGGCTTCCAGCAGAGACAGGGACTGAAACACTGTCTCCCTTTAACTTTTTGCATACATACTGGTTTGAGTCAGTACATAGCCGTGGAAGCGGCGGAGGGCCGAAACAAAAATGAAGTTTTCTACCAATGTCCCGTAAGTAGGACGTGTGTTTAAATATGGCTTTAAGATGTGTTCTGATGAGTGTATAAATGTGTATATTGGAAACTTTCAGGGCTGTGGAATGGACCTAGAGCATTATGCAATTTAATCATAGACCTGTCTAACTAAATGGCTAATAATCTAACATAATAGCGTGGAAGGCCAAAAGAAAATTTTACCAATGGACAAACAATACAAACTGTTGTACATACAGAGAGAAAGCTGTAATTTGTGTTAAGGCATTTCAGTTTTAAGGAAAACTAAGGAGCTTTTTGTGCAAGTAATTAATTGTAATATACATTGCTAACTTTAAAAATTGAGCTTTTGAACATCATTTGGTATACCTACTGAACTCTTCAGTAGGTATTTGAGTAGTTGAAAAATGTAGGTGCTTTTTAGGAGGCTTTTGTTAGGATTTTAATGTAATTAGAAAATATGGTATTTGGTTTCCATCTTATTTCTTCAGTTCTAAGAGTAGGAACTGAAAAGTGTGAAGAGTGAGTATTGGCTAGAGCACTTAAGTTGTTTTTATCTGCTTTGCCTTGTCTCCAGGGAAAAATATAGATAATGAACAATGAGAAATTAAGTAAAATTTATTTTTCTCAATTATAATATCCTTTTTCTCACCTAGGACCAAATGGCTCGGAATCCAGCTGCTATTGACATGTTTATCATAGGTAGGAGAAAAAATAAAGTCGTTTTTACCCTTCTTCCTTCAGGTCAAAAAAATTAAGTTGGTAGAAACTTTTCAGTTACTTGGCAGTTTTATACTTGTATTTCTTTAGGCTTGCTGGTTTATTCAAGTACTGTATCTAGGCTCTCATTAGCATAGCCCTTGTACTTCATTTGAAGTTGGTTTCTATTTGGAAAAAAGCCATGCCTTATACAATTTTATTCTCTTAGGACTCTGCTATAGGACAGTGAAATGTATAGAATTTCTATGAGTATATAGAAAGTACATGCACATGCATTTTCTGTCAATCATATTAATACATAGAGATACAAATATATAAAACTACTTTATACTTTTTCTCGTTTGTGTCAGTGCTGTATAGTAAAATACTGATGAGTCACACCAGAGACTTCAAAACTGCAGACCGCAGAGACCAGCATAAACTGAGCTTCATAAACTCCTTTTTCTTTGCCTTAAAAGAGTTTTTCTCATAGGATTTGAGAACAATTAAATTTGTATGCAGGTGCAGCTCACCCCTTTGCTATTCATCCACTCTTGTTTTGCTTAGATTTTGCTCACTTAAGAGAAGCTTCCTGACTATCCATTTTGCTTTTGAATGGCATTTCTAGCACAGATTAAACATCCCCTTATGCTAATAATAAAGGGCCCTTGCAGGGTAAGGTGTCTGTGTTTAATTATTTCTTCTACTTGGCAGTTTGGACACAGTATAAGTCTCCGTTTATTCCATACTTTGGCACATTCTAGGTTTTGGTGTCCTTCACAAAATCAAGAAGCTCTCGCTCGTACATAGTGAGTTATAAAAAGCTTTTACACTTAACCCCTAGCTTTGGGATCTCCCTGATTCAAGTGGTTTGTGGTTTCTCAATTAAGCAAACACTGGGGTTATGTCCCTGCTAATTGCCCTCTTTGGCATCTTTGCGTAACACATTCTTTCAGAGGTGATCGTCATGATTTCAGAGCCACTGTTTATAGGGTATAGCTGGGTTTTTAAATGTCCCAAAAGTTTCCTTAGCTCTAGTGCAATGGTGCTTGCTACTCAGTCCATAAACTGAAGGCTGCCTGAGCTCTAAGGTAAGCTGCCTGCTAGGTTCTGAGTTTCTTACTCTTAGTTTGGTGCTGGTCTGATGTGGTATGCAAGACCCCACCACTAGAGCAGAGTACTAAGGTCTGCTAATACTATTCTGGTAGTTGGGATTTCTCCTAGAATTAGAAAGCAAAACAAAAGATTTGAGATACTCTGCGAAGAGATGAGGTAGGAAGTTCGTGCTGGGAGGAAAGATAAGAAAGCAGTGTCCTTTAAGCTACCTTGATAAAACCCTAATATAAGATAGAATCTCCTGGTGTTCAGTGCATTATTGATAGATATTTAAGAAAACTGGATTCTATGTTCAGATAAGTTTAGGGTAGTGAAAGTTGCATAGAAAATTCCGTCCTCATTTTAAAGAACACACTTTGGTATGTATGTCTTATAATAAATTTAAGTACGTTAAGTATGTCAGTTTCTGTTTTATGTAAATCATAAGAAATTTCTTTTTCTTACATACCATTTTATTCCATGAAATATACTAAATTATTTTTTTAATTCCACAAGGAAATTACTAGTTCTCAAAACATAAAATTGTATCTTTTATGAATTTTAATATTATTCATGTCATTAAAAATAGGCTCCTTAATAACTTGCTCAGAGTGAACAGATGTTCAGTGATCCTTTTGAATGTAATAGCATTTGATAAATCAGACCCAAGCTTAAATCATATCTTCTATCATTCCCAAAATAGAATGTTAAGTACATACTATAAATTTAGCATCTGACATTCCATGTGGCAGAGTACAGAAACTGGGTTAATAGAACAAGATTACAAAGAAATTCATGGACATCATTGATTAAGGGACTAGAGTGCTAGGCACTGAGATGTATTAATAAATGGGGGGGGGGTCTCATAAAGTTATGTTGTAGTACCTAGAAGGGGCAAGCATAATTTATGTAAATTAAATGCTGGTTATTGCTCCAATCAGTAGATCATGGATGTATGAGCTGGACTGGCCTGTTCTAGTCATTCTTTTCTGCTGCGAGCTGGTCACTGAGACTATGGAGGACCGCTGTGCATTGGAGTCTGCCGTAGTGTCACTAGTCTCCTTTGGGATTGTCCTGATGCCCAGAATTCCATAGTATCACACCCCTGTTAGATATCCAGGCGGAGCATGAGTCAGGATGTACCCTGATTGTCTGAGGATAGGTGCTGATATTTTTCCTGTAGTTTCTTCCTAAAAGTGACTGTATCTCCTTTGTTCAAGAAATTATAAAGAGAAGGCTTTTCATTCTTATACTGGAACAAATTAAAGTTTAAAAATCTATTATTTAATTTTAAGTGTAAAAAGTAGTTTGAAAGTAGTTGGAGAATTCCCAATTAAAGTAGTTGGGAATAAGATGGATAAAATTGAGGATAGAAATTTACCTAATAAAAGACTAGTGGAATTATATCTATAAATGTTTCTAGTTTTGACATCACATCTTAAGCATAGAGGAATTACAATTGTTTCCTGATTGATTTTACAAAAACAATTTGTCCTCCTTTCTCCCTTCCTGCTTTACAGGTGCTACTTTTACTGACTGGTTCACTTCTTATGTCAACAATGTTGTATCAGGTGGCTTCCCTATCATCAGAGACCAAATTTTCAGGTATTTCACTTAGGGCTTTTTGGGACTGGAATGATTATAATCAGTAAAAACATTCAGTTACAGAGCATTAGATGAATTTTCCCAGGAAGGTTAACAACAGAACCTCTCATAATCATAAATCGATTTTATTCTCACTTTAAAGCCAAAACATCCAAACACTTGAACAGCCAGTATTTTTCTTGCTTGAAGAATCAAGAGAAAAAACTGGTTTTGATTTAGAAGTTACGGCTTTATAGAAGTTGTATAGTTCTTTTTGAAGAAAAAAAAAAGCTATATGCCAATTAGTAGATTTATTATGAATAGCAAGTCAGTAACTATTAACTAACTCCACTTTGCAAATATTATCTATTATCTCTAAATGGAATGTCCAGGTATTATAGATAGTATTAGAGGTAATATTGGTTCATAGTAGCATGGTTGGCAGAAATGATAGATTAAGTATATAATAGTGGCCCCTATAATAACATACTAACGCATTTTTATTGTCAGAGCCACTGTTTATAGGGTCTAGTTGGGTTTTCAGATGTCCTAAAAGTTTCGTTAGCTCTGAAAATGGAGATAAGATCTTTTTAGTTTCCAAGTTAACCACGGATGACAGAACCTTGACGGCTCTCATTACTGATCCAGAGTCTTCAAGGTTTTCTGGTTTATTTATAATTTCTAGTTTTCTCTTAGCTTAAGAGGGCTATCCCTTTAAGTTCCCAAATAGGATTTAAATTTTCGATCCTAAAGTGAAGTATAGTATATATTGCTTTGTATCTTTAAACTTTTTATCTTAAAGAATTGACGTTAGTTGACTGAAAAATATTTAATTTTTAAAATTACCTAGATATGTTCATGATCCAGAGTGTGTAGCAACAACTGGGGATATTACAGTTTCAGTTTCCACATCGTTTCTGCCAGAACTGAGCTCTGTACATCCACCCCACTATTTCTTCACGTACCGAATCAGGTGAGAATTTTAAAGGGGTCGCCTTTTATAGTGGGATATATCCTATGGATGTGTTGTTATTGCCCTATTTGACATGATTTATGAAACACAGTTTGAAAAGCAGCTTCTTGCTGAATTGTGGAGGAATGTGGGTAACAAAATTTTCTACAATATAGTGTTTGTTAAGTACCTTGAGTTTATATTAAACTCTAAGTTATTTATTTCTTGCAAATACAAGTATTGTGCCTCTTTGCAAGGTGGACCACTAAGTTGTAATCATCATGAAAAGTCAAAATTAGACTGGTACTGCTTTCTGGAACCTATCAAAATTGCCTGATAAAATCATGCTTTTTAAATTTCATCTGGCATGTCTAGATTCAATTAAAAGTCAAATATTTATTGAGCACTGCCTGTATATCAAACATGGTGTTAAGTACTGGATTTGGTTAAATAAAAAACAAATATTAAATTCACTTTCATTAGAAATACTCTTGTGCTATGACATAAAGACAACTTACTGCTCTGAGGGACTATGGATACTTTGTTTTTGATATTTTTTTGTATACTTTATGATGTTATACAGAGTGTTTTAAAAATACATATACATGCATATATACATTCTAGAAATATTTTCGTAATGTATACTTAGCAGGAGCATCCTAGGAAGTGGCTTTTATGTAGCCTTTGATATGTCTAGTTACATATGTATAGATGTTTGCTGTTTACTTTAGACTTCGCATAGGACCGAGACATGCTTAAAATAATAATACCAACACACACTTATAGGATATTCAAAATGAAAATAAGAGGCAGCAGATTCCCAGAGGAAGGGAGGAAAATAACAGTATTGGGAAGCAGAGTCAAAGTGTAATCCCAGTAACTGAATAATGACATTTTGCTTTGTGCTTTCTAGAAACTAATGGAAAAAGGGGGAAATGGGTTGCATAGCCTTGTAGTGAAAAAAAGACTCAGTTTTTTAAAACAGAATTTTTTCATGGCACTATAATTCTAGAAAGTATTTCCCACACTGATCTTTATTGGAACAGTGAAAGATTATTGTAAGCGTGTCTTTGTAAGTTTTTATGTTGCCCTTTGTATTGTAGATCCTCACTGAAAGACAGGTGTGTAAATTGAATGAAATTGGGGAGCCAAGATAATCAGGCCAATATCTTGGAGAACTTCCAGAAGTAGATGCTTAACACAGACTTTGGGTTGGGTTTCTTAATTTTTTTTGGAAATTCCCTTCATGGTCTTATCCCAAATACTATAGCTTTTAAACAAAAGAAACCAAAAAAGGCCTGATTTGTGCCTCTTTCGCCCCATTCCCTTCTCCAGGATTGAAATGTCAAAGGATGCACTTCCTGAGAAGGCTTGTCAGTTGGACAGTCGCTATTGGAGAATAACAAATGCTAAAGGTGATGTAGAAGAAGTTCAAGGACCTGGAGTAGTTGGTATGTAATGCAAGATTTGGGTTTATACATCAGTTGCTCCTAAGACATTTTGGAGGAGCATGTATGTGACACACAGTTTGGAAAATGCGCGATGTTAATGGATAAGATGGCATCTTTTTAGTAGCTGTGTTTACAATGTGAACGATACCATCAATTCTAGACTTCTAACTACAATACGTTTGCTTCATCAATATAAAATGTAAAAGTCATTATTCTGTCACTTTAATACTTTAAACATAATTTTTCTAAAATTATAGCAAACTTAATTATTCAGGAATTGAGTTTCCATTCTGTGGATCACCTGAGATCCTTGCTTTTCCTTCGTAAGTTCTTTTTTTTTTTTTTAAGCTGTGTAATATTTCATTATCATATTCTGCAGGGGTACCAGGCATAGGGCAGAAAGAGAATAAATTTCATATTGGTCATCTTTTTTAAATTTTGGGGAAATGACTTCAATCATCTGTAGCTTGATTTCCATTGACATTCAGCTTTTTAAAAAATTATGATTATCTTAAGTTTCTGAACCCTTAGATTCTTCAGATTTTGTATTTATGCTTCAAGAAAATAACATATTTAAGCTATACAGTTCTGTAATCTGACCTAAGCATGTACAAAATTTGGTTCACATTAAAGTTGTTCTAATTCATTGCCAACAATTAAATTCATATTTTGTATGTTTATTTAAGGAATTATTCCTGGATTTATTTGGGGATAGTGCTAAAGAATTTTATTAAAGCTGTAATTTTTTTTTCAGTCATTTGATCCTTTGGAGTAATAACTCTCCCTGTTGACTGCCATTTTGTCTGGGCTTAATGCTTAAGATGCATCCTCAGAGTTTTATGTTTTAAACATTTAGATGATCCTTATCTGTGTTTAAACTTGTGTCTGTGATACTTTGTTAACCATATCTTAAAACTAGTGTCTAAAATGCCTCAAAACATTTTGAAAAATAAAATAATTCTTTTCTTGTTTTATTTTACAAGATGTATCTCCCTATTTCCCAGAGAACTAGGGGAATTATAACAAAAAATCATGTTAAAATACTCACTCATAGTCACTGTTAACATTTTGTTGTACTTCCTTTTAGAAGTTGTTTCTGATTGTGAATTTACTTTAACATAGTTTACGTAATCCCCTAGAGGACATATCTTAATTGCTGTGATGAAGAACTGAATTTTATACTTTGGTTTATTGTTATTGTTTTCTCTGCAGGTGAATTTCCAATCATCAGCCCTGGTCGGGTATATGAATACACAAGTTGTACCACATTCTCCACAACATCGGGATATATGGAAGGATATTATACTTTCCACTTTCTTTACTTTAAAGACAAGATCTTTAATGTCGCCATTCCCCGATTCCATATGGCATGTCCGACATTCAGGGTGTCTATAGCTCGATTGGTAGGTTAAATTTTCCTCTGGTGCTGATTTACATGACTTTGTAAAATTAACTCCACAGAGGGTCTTTGTTAATTAGCCAGACACATAGTTTATAAATTGTGTTCCAGAGAACCCTAGAAATTGTGAGGGAATTATATTGGAGAGGGGTGGGATGTGTGAATATGTTGGGGGACATATTCACAATAGTAGACAATAAGTAGCTAGGCTCCATGTTCTTCAATCAGAGTAACTCTACTGTTACCTGTTTTTGTTTGTTAGTTTATTTTTTATAGATCTTGTTTTTTAGAGCAGTTGTAGATTCACAGCAAAATTGAGCAGAAGGTACAGAGATTGCCCATATATCCTCTGCCCCCATATAATATCTCCCACCAGAGCAGTACCATTATTACAATTGATGAACCTACACTGACACATTATCACCCAAAGCCAAAATTTACATTAGGGTTCACTCTTGGTGTTGTACATGCTATGGATTTGGACAGATGTATAATGACATGTATCCACCATTATAGTATCACATAGAGTAGTTACTGGTTTTGAAAGTTCAGCCTCTTTTCCACTGTTTCCAAAAATACTTCTGTCAACTAAGGAGAAACACCACATTAGGCCAGCTATAATCTGCTTTATTTTATTTCATTAAGACTGGGGAAACAATTTCTTACAGTGTTTTTGCTAAAACTCCCAATTTTGTAAAATAATACAAATATCCTATAGAAATCATTACAAAGAGGATTTAATTTTAGTAGTCCTTGTTTGGGATCATATACTAAGTCAACTAGGTATATTTTAAAATCTCATTTAGGGTTACCTTATGACAGGTATAGCAGTAACCCCAATCTTCTGGGCTATAAAAGGATTAGAGAAAATTATGAGACCCAGTTATAGAATAGGAATAAAATATGAATTGTAGACCCAGAAGAATGTAATTGAGTTGTAGGCCTCAAATGTTCAGTAAAAGCCGTCTGGCTCCTGGGATGACCCTGAAGAGTGGGTCTAAAATACGTATGGGAAGATGGACATGATATTAATCTGACCCAGCATTGACACATTCCCAACTCCAGTTTGGAGAAAGAAGGATGATGAGGAGACTTTAGGCCATTATACTTGTGGTATATCTGCTGAAAACAATCTACAGTCTAGGTTTAGAAGTGAAGTTTAGCTTCCCTCCCAGTGAAGGAATGCTTTCTGTATGTTTCCAGTTCTGGGAACTTGCTGCTTCCTATGAGTCTTCCATTTTTGACTAGCCCAGTTTCTGAATGAGGTTGATGTCATCTTACCCTTAAATGTTAGATACAGTTTATCAGTGAGTCGTCAGGGGCTAGAGGTCTCTTTGGAAAAGTTTTGAAATCGGAATTTAATTTCTTTAATATTCATATTTTCTGTTTCTTGTTTAACTTTTGGTCATTTGTGTCTTTTAAGGAATTTGTCCATTTTGTCTAACTGTTGAATTTATTGGCATAAAATTATTTGCAATATTCCTTTGATAATCCTTTTAATGGCTGCAAGAGCTATAGTCATATGTCTTTTATTCTTAATATTGGTAATTTATATATTCTCTTATGTTCATCATTTAGCTAGGGGGATTTTCACTTTTATTGATCATTTAAAAGAACAACTTGGTTTCACTGATTTTCTCTATTTGCTCATTTTCTGTTTTCATTGATTTCTGCAGTTGTCTTAATTTCTCATACTTTGGGTTTAATTTGCTTTTTTTCTAGGTTCTTAAGGCAGAAGTTTAGTTATTGATTTTAGACCTTTTCTCCCTTTAAGTACTGTTTTAGCTGCATTTCATAAATTTTGATGCATTTTCATTAACATTTAATTCCAAATATTCTCAGATTTTCCTTGTAATTTAATTTTGATTGATGACTTTTCTAGAAATGTGTTAATTTCCAAACATTTGGAGGTTTTCCAGTTACCTTTTGATTATTGATTTCTAATTTTGTTATGGTTAGAGAACTCGCTGTGTATAATTTCAATCCTTTTAAAATGTATTATGGCCCAGAATTATGGTCTATCTTGGTAAATAATCTTTGTGTATTTGAAAAGAATGTATATTCTGCTATTTTGGGGAATATTATTCTATAAATGACAGGTCAAACTGATTTACTGTTTTTCAAGTCTTCTATATATTTACAGATTTTTTTTTGTCTTTGTTCTCTGAGAGATGATTGTTGTAATCTACAATTATAATTACAGTTTTGTCTATTTCTCTTTAATTCTATCAGATTTGCTTCATGTATTTTGAAGCTCTATGATTAAATGCAAGTATACTTAGGATTGTGATGTCTTTTTCATGAAGTGCTTCTTTTATTGTTATAAAATCTCCCGCTATCTCCGACAATATTCCTTGTCCTAAAGTTGCTAATATTCCTGACATAAAGTGTAAAGAGTGTTGAGAGTTGTTTGGGCAGGTAGTTGTTGTTATTGGGTCAGTTTGATTCTGTTGAGGCTTGTTTTTAATGTTTATTAGGATGTGTATAAAGTAGTCTTTACTTAAGGATAGTCATTCTCTAACTTTTCGGTCTCATGACCCCCTTAAGCTCTTAAAAGTTATTGGAGATTCCTCAAAAAATTAAAAATAGAACTACCATACCCAACAATAACACTTCTGGGTATTTATACGAAGAAATCAAGAATACTAATTCAGAAAGACATATGCACTTCTTTGTTCATTACAACATTATTTACAATAGCCAAGATATGGAAGCAACCTAGATAGATGAATGGATAAAGAAGAGGTACATATATACAGTGAAATATTACTCAGCAATAAAAAAAGAATGAAATCTTGCCATTTGCGACAACATGGATGGACCTAGAGAGTATTATGCTAAGTGAAATAAGTCGGACAGAGAAAGGCAAATGCCGTTTGATTTCACTTACATGTGGAATCTAAAAAACAAACAAACAAAACAAACAAATTCATAGATACAGAAAACAAACTGATGGTCGCCGGTGGGGTTGGGGGTGGGAAGATGAGTGAAAAGGTGAAGGGGTTAAGAAGTACAAACAGCCAGTTATAAAATAAGTCATGGGGATGTAAAGTACAGCATAAGGAATATAGTCAATAACATTCTAATAACTATGTGTGGTGACAGATGGTTACAAGACTTATTGTGGTGATCACTTCGTAATGTATATATATACATATATATATGTCTAATCACATTGTTGTACACCTGAAACTAATATAATATTGTATGTCAACTACAATTAAAAAACGTTATGAGGACTCCAGAGAACTCTTGCTTATGTGGGTTATATTGATATTTATCATGTTAGAAATTAAAACTGAGAACTTTTATAATATTTACTTATTCCTTTTTAAAATTTTTAAATTTATAATTTTAAATTACAATAATAAACTCATTACATGTTCAACCCTCTTTTAACTATGTTCTTACTTATTTAGAGTTGTAGTGTCTTCCCAACCACAAATAGTATAAAATTTTCACCTGCCTTGTTGAAAATGTTTTTTCTGTCTTAAGAATGAGAAATCAATAAAAATAAATGAGAATTCTGGACTTATTTCTAATTAACATGAAGGAGGCAGTGGGGATTGTTTTTGTATTGTGTTGTATTGGTGTTGTACCTTTCCTGTTTAAATATTAGTTTTCTTGATATGGAAGTTGAATTGTTCTCCTTTTGTGTCCTCTAACAACATGATTAATTAGGAGGCTTAATCCTTTCTTTTGCTTTATACTTTGCATGCCACTTTAAAATACACTTTCAGTTGGTCTTAAGCCTTTTCTTGGTATAAGTGGTTTGTTGTTGTTTGTTTTTAGACACTTTAGGGGCTCCTGCTACTGATTTATTTCCATTCTCATGTGTGTGTTCTGCTTTCCATCTGCTGTTTGTGTATATACATTTTATCTGTGATAATCAGCAATCTTCCTCGTTAGCCACATTGATTTCTTTAACAATATTTGTTTTCTTCTTCATTAAGATAATTAATAGTCATACTACCTGGATTAAATGTTTTAGAATTTCCTAAGCCTTTCCCCCTTCCCCTTTTGGACCTCCTACTGAATTTTAAAGTCGGTTTCCCTGGATTAAAGAAAAAAAATCCAAAGATAAACAATGGAATATCTTATGTCCATATTTATGTATATTTTCTCTGTTGTTGTTTGTGTTATAATAAATCCCAAGTGAAAATCCCTGTGACAAATCCTAAATACAATACCTTTCTCCCACATTAACTAATTTGCTTGTTCAACCAATATTTATTGAATATATACATACTAGATGTTGGGGAAAATGCAGTGAACAATACCATCAAAATCTTTATCTTGAAATTTACATTCTAGTTAAAAGAGACAAAGTATAGCAAATAAACACTATGTACTTAGGTCAAGTAGTAATATGTGCTCTGCAGAAAAATCAGAGTAAAGGGGATAAGGAGTGTCCTGTTGGATTATTGTAATACAGAAATGTATCAGGGAAGGCCTCGGTGACGTTTGAGTTAAGACTTGAAAGAAGTAGAGGGAACCAGGTGGATATGTGGGAGAAGGGTGTTCCAAGGTAAAGAATAGCAAGTGGAGTGATCCTGAAGCACTAATATGCTTGGCGTGTTTGAAGAACTGCAAGGCGCCAGTGTACTGGAGGGCAGTGAACGGGGAGAGTGGTTGGAGAGGACATCAAGCATAGTGGCGTGCTGCATCGTATAATGGCATAAAAGCCTCGGTGGAAGGACTTGCTGACGCCACACCCCAAGCTTCCCAACACTTCCCACATTACCAGCTGGGACCTCCTTGCTGTTAAGAATTATGTCCAACAAAGCAGCTCTTTTCATTGAGTCTTCAAAAGTGTGAGAGAAAATTGACAGCAGAGTAAGTCTTGATTAGAGACACCGCTTTAAGAGGAATTGAACTTTACAAGAGGTGTTCAGATGTTTCATGGTCAACGTCACTACTGTCCTGAGAGCCTTCAACAAGTTAATTTAAAAGGAGAGGCTACCAACGGTGGTTGAAGTGAAATGATGTGTCTACGGTAGGAACTCAATAGAATTCTTAGACCTCTTGTTGACAGTACATAAAACTTACCAGTAGAGGTCATACCTTCCTAATATTTTGACATCCTCTTTTCTGTAAGCATAAATATTAATAAAGAGGTGTTGCTTAATACACTAATAACGATAAATTCGGTAAAATTTTATCAGGTGGTTAGGAGTGGTCTGTTTGCTATATGAATTATCAACTATCATGTAAATGAATTATCAACTACAATGTAAAATATAGGTACTGTATTAATGAAATCTACTTACTATTAAAACCACATGGAGCATTTTTAGACATGCGATAGAACATACATTCTGGAATCTTGCATCAGCATGTGCATTGTGAATATTGTGCTGGTCAAGTCTCTAACAATTCATATTTGGTATGTCCGGTTGGTTAGAGTCTAGATAAATGAGAATTTGCATTAAATAAGTATAAAAAACTGATGGAAGTTCTTATCAAAAGATTGTTTTCTCTTTCAAGGAAATGGGTCCTGATGAATATGAAGAGATGGAAGAGGAAGAAGAACAGGAGGAGGAAGAAGACGATGATGATGATTCAGCAGATATGGAGGAATCTGACGAAGATGACGAGGAGAGGCGGAGGAGAGTTTTCGATGTTCCCATTCGCAGACGCCGCTGCTCTCGCCTTTTTTAGCACACCTCTGCTGATGGAAGCGCTGGAATGAATCCAGCCTGTTAAATAGATTTCTTAATAATGTAAATAACTGTCCTCAGCATATAGCCAGAAAAACTAGCATGAAATATTGTTCCAGGTCCTGGGTTCTATGCGACTACATTAGGAATTGAATTGTTTGGGTGTACTTTGTGTTGTTGAGGTAGAGGGTGAAATAAGGGAATAGTTCTCTAGCTAAGAAACAGACATTTCTTTGTTTAAAAATATTTTATACTTATAAAACTATGGAAATGGGAGGGAATTGTTTTGAATCAGGATTTAAAATATAGCAGAAATCCCCAAGGATAGTGAGAAACGATGTGACTGAATAATTCTGTGAAAAGACTTCTTGCAGTTGTGTGTCATTTAGAAACGAACAGAATTTGTAATTAGGCTAATCCATTTAGTGATTCCTATATATTTTGTACTCACAGGGAACTAATTGACTAAATAGCTTGAGTGCTAGTTTTGTCCTTTCTTAGACAATCTGTCCTTAAATTTAAAGTTTTCATCATTACGACCTTGAATTTGCTCTTTATCACTATGAGCTTGACTTTGAATTTAGTCTCCAACTCTACAACCTTGAATTTAATATAAAATCTTCAATATGACAACCTTGAATTTAATTTAAAGTCTTCAATGCTATGACTTTTATCGTATTTTTCACAGATGCATCGGTTTTGAAATGTAGTGTGTAAAAGTATGTATTGTGTTGTTTATTAACAAAAAATTCTTCATGTCTCATTTAGTCCAGTTTTGTAAATACTGCTTCTGTTTTGTTTCTCCTTTATACACTTGACTGTCTAACTTTGTGATAAGTGACATGAATTTTATGTTAAGATTAAGTATGTTTTCCTGAAACATGGATTTCTTTTTTTTTTTTTGTAATTATATAATTGAGAGTTTGAATTGAAATCCTTCCAAGTGTCAAAAACTCACGTTTTAAAAACAACTTTTGGTTCCGATGCTGTATTTTGTGTAATTGCCTATTGTCTATAAACTAATATTGATAAGCCTTTGCTCTTAAGATGGAAGAGGACATGGAAACTTGTTGGCCTGTTGCCAGAGGCTCATTCAAAGTCACTTCCTGGTTTTGACTACCCTATCATATGCTCCACTTCCAATTTTCCCCAAGAACAGTTCATTTATAGGTAAAACTGTAGTAAGAGGGAGATGTGTACAGGGTTAAACAGCTGCCATCCTGATGGACCACGAAGGCAAACTTACCCTTTCATATTGGCACGTGTGAAAATGTTCTGAAATGGAGTAAGTAGTTTCTCCTGCTTATTTTTTTAAATAGAGTATTATCAGGCTACCAGATACTTCTATTATGACTATCTCTCGCTTTTTTTTTTAACTTTTATTTATTTTAAGTGTTTTTCCAGGACCCATCAGCTCCAACTCAAGTAGTTGTTTCAGTCTAGTTGTGAAGGGCTCAGCTCACAGAGGCCCACGTGGGGATCGAACCAGCAACCTTGTTAAGAGCATTGCACTCTAACCAACTGAGCTAAACTGCCGCCCCTCTTGTTTTCAACCTACTGATTTTTTTGAAAAACAAACTTTCCCAATAAAGCAATAATTTAAAACTAGTTAATTTTGGAAGTGAAAGCTGGCCCCAGAATCCCTTGCGTTTCGTGGCATCTTTCTTTTCTGAGTGACCTCCTCTCTCTCAGTTCCCAGAGTACTCATGATGCTCCAAATCTCCTCTGCAATCCCATTTAACCCTTACCTCTCACAATGCTTCAGACTTGCTTTCTCTCATCAAAATTCACATTCTGTTAGTATGTTGAATGAATGAACTCTAGTTCGTACTAATGTGTGATTAGATCAGTTGATGACAAGCTCAGATTTTTTTATTTCATTGGATCTAACGCTTGGTCATGGTATGCTTTTGGTGAAGGCCATTTCTGGCTCTGGGGTCTCTTGAGAACACCTGTCTTATTTGTCTAAAGTTTGATATGTCAGGATGAGACAGATACCCAAATAAATAGTAGCCTGTACAGCTTAAGAGTAATTTTTCCCTTTTCCTCTTGTGAAAAGTCAAAGGGAACTAATTCAGAGCTGACGTGGTATATGGTGGCCCAGTGGTGTCAACATTCCAGATTCCTTCCATCTTTCTGTTCTGCCATCTTCAGCACAAGACTTGAATCTTAAAAGTCGTAAGAGCAGCTGCAGTCATACTGTGTTCCAAAAAGGATGGTAATACAAGGGAAAAATTGAATGGAAAGTAAAAAGTCAAACATAGGCTGGAGAGGTAAAATGGCCAGGTCTCCAGGAAGAGGATAGGTAGAGAAGGGGTGGGGAGATGCAGGAATTAACATAGGCAGCATGGAGACCTGGCATGACGAAATTGTAATGGCCCAAATAACATGCTACAGGGCTGAATTAAGGCAGTAGCATGAGTAAAGAGATGAAGCAGGTAACTAAATGATGAAGTAGAAAGTACATAGGGAGTGGAAGAAATCAAAGTTGATTCCCAGTTTTCTGGCTTGATTTAAGAAAAAAATTGCAGGAAAAGCAGTGGAACATTGGAGATGAGTTCATATTTGGACACATTTTGAGTTCAAGATGTCGGGCATTATGTGGAGATGTCAGCAATCAGTTTGATATGAGGATGAAGACTGAGGGAGTGGTCAGGCCTGGAGAATAAGTTTGCAAATCATTTGCAAACACGTATCTCCAAGGTAAAACAAAGTGGATGCACTAGAGTATCCCAGGGAGCAGTTATAGCACTGGTTCTTGGTCCAACCCTGGCAACCGGATTATGGGTGGGTAGTGGAAAAGAATCTCAGAGTGAAAGGTCAAGGAACTGGAAGCAAAACGAGGGGAGAGTGGCATCTCGGAATCCAAGAGAGTTTCAAGGATGGAACAGCTAATAGGGTGCATATAAGATAATGCATCTGAAAGAGCTTTGTAAATAAGCTATCATCGGAAATACACGTATTAGCTGATTTAAGCAGACACACCCAGTGAAACTCATTTCCTGACACCTCTAAACTATCAGGATCATGGCGGAAGGCACGTGATGATCGGTTATCATGATTTGCCCTGCTTGAATTTTATCCCATATCTTCTTCCCCTTCCCATTCAGCATAAGCAGCCATGAGATGCCAACCTTCTTACCCTGATGGGCAGTGTGTCATAATCAGTAACAGAGGTCAGTCTCTCGGAGAAAGACTTGTACTTTTCGCTTGTTCTCCACTCTTCCGTGGCGCTCTTAACCCTTTCTCCCCGACATTTGTTTATATCCGAATGAATATATCCGAAAATTTTATTCATAAAAATAATGTCATTTACATACAAAGCAGCTCAGACTGTTATTATTAAATGCATAAAAGTCAAAATATCAACTTTTTGCTTTTTGTGGATTTCTGACACATTTTGGAAAAAAACACGAAATCAATCAACGCAGCGAAAGAGTAAAAGCTAGTTCTGCAGTGGGTGGGACACTTTCCAAGTGATAAACAGAAACTGCCAATTCCATCTTCACATAAAAATAACGTTCTAAATGGTAGTTCTGGTCCCAGACTGGCCAATGTAAGCTGAAGGATATTCGGAGGCTCCAGAGCCTAAGAGCAGAACGGAGCCTCAGGCTGCAGCAGGACTGGATAAACCCAACAGCAGGAACCAGGGAGAGCTTGGCAGGGGCATAAAAGAGTTTTGAAAAACATTTTAATACTACTTTTTTGAAAGGGGAAATTAGAAGTCTTGGAGTTTCATATTGTTTTCGATAACAAATCGGAGGAAGACACCAGAAACTTTCCGTTCCTGGTTTTTAAAGGCCTTCATCTAGCCCGGGCCATGGTCTTTTTCTGAACCTGGGCGGGCAGCCTGAGACCCCCCCTAGGTGCTGTGGTTGCCCGGCGCGTGCAGTGACCGCCACGGTTCCGGAGGCTGCACTTGTACTCTGATCTCCCACACGCAGACTGCAGCGCGCAGGACCGACCGGCGCTGGGCGGGAGAGCGGGGGAGAACCGGCGAGAGGAGGCGGAGTCCGCGGGAGCCCGGGCTATAAAGGCGGTGGGGCGCCCCACACGCCCCGCGCGGCGCTGGTTGCCGGCTTCCGAGCCTTGTTTGGTAAGACCTGGGCTGGGCGGCGGGCGGAGCGTGGCCTGCTCCCACGGGCGGCTGCGGTCGGGCCTCCGGGGACTGGGGGGCTCGGAGGGTCGGAGCAGGCTGTGTCCCCGGGACGCGGCGGCCTCCGAAGGCCCTGGCTTTCCGCCCGCGGCCTGGGAGTCCCCCTGCACTGGACGCTCCTGGTCGCACGCTTTACGTTCCCCAGAGAGCTTGGCTTCCTTTGTTTACACCAAGAAGGGAGGAGAGGCCACTCTTCCCAACACACTCCAACGCGGGCGGTGCTCTCCATTCCCTCGGGAGTGTTTTCCTTGACCTCGGACCACCTGCCTTCACCTTTCTCGGAAGGGAATCTCTTGCAATCTAGGGATAAGAAGTCGCGTCTTGCAAGGAGGTTAACGTCCTCTCTAAGTGGTCACGCACATTCTTCTGTTACCCAGAAGTGTAAATTTTGAATTTTAATAAACAGGGTAGGGCCGAAACTTCGACGTGTTAAGTCCAAGTTTGGTGTGAGGTTTTGCTTTCTTGGGCCGGCTTGGATGGAGCCCTTAGAGTCCGAGAGACGACCGTTAAAGGTATATTAAATAGTGACTTGAATGGTTGTTTAAGGAGAAGCAAGTCCTCCAAAGATCCGGGAAATGTGCCAGCTCACATATTCCATTTCTCCTGACGTACGTGAACAGT
This sequence comes from Rhinolophus hipposideros, assembly GCF_964194185.1. Taxonomy (NCBI): domain Eukaryota; kingdom Metazoa; phylum Chordata; class Mammalia; order Chiroptera; family Rhinolophidae; genus Rhinolophus; species Rhinolophus hipposideros. The sequence goes on from NC_138056.1 coordinate 23,193,780, forward strand.
GTCAAGAAAATGGTTTCTCCCTGCAGTCAGCATCCCACAGTGAGAAGACCTGGGGTCTGTGACTCATCTTGTGACGTCTGTGACTCAGTACTTGTGACATTTGAAACTGTGTTTTCCTGTTTTCCCAGCTCTTGTTTGTGAAAGAGTGATTTGACTTAGTTTCCCCCTTTTGAAGTCTAGCTCAGGAGGCTTTCTCAGGTTTTCCTTTTGACCAGTGGTTTCCTTCCTGGCACAACCAGCGTCCATTTTGAACATGCCTTCTGCTGTGACCAGCTGATTCTTTTAAAAATCATGTTCTTACTTGATGCTGACTTCCTAAAGAGACTAGGGGGCCCCTGCGGAGACCTGGCTGCCCACCTCCGCCAATTGCAATAATTCTACTTCATTCTAAACAAATCAACCCATAAAATGTACTGACTTAGTGACCCAGCCCACGCTATATTAAGTTGTCTTGTGATGGTAGTCTTGCTTTTTGAAAAGGAGGGAGAGACCTCAAACACACGAGGGAGAACTCAAATATGACATTGTGTTCAATTCCGTGACCCCCAAGATCAGGGACACACCTCTGCCCTATCCCTTGGCCCTATCTTAACCAGCTTAATCTGCCTGTGGGTGACTGGCTCTGGAATCCACCCACTGGTAGAGTCAAAACAGTTTGAAGCTTGGCATGCTTGAAGAGAAGTGGTGGATTCACATTTTCTCATCAAGGTCATGCGTCACAATATAATGGTCAGGGGCCTGCATTTTGGCATCAGAGCAGGGTTTGAATCTTGGATCTGCTGTTTACTGGTTGGGTAATCCTGAGCGAGCTATTTAATACCATTTTCTTAGCAGTAAAATCATAGGCGTTACATCATTGGTATAATTCACCAATGATGGGCTCGGTTTGGCACCTGCTATGTGGAGAACAAATGGTGGCTGTTAATATTTTGGGTACCCTTGTGACCCTCCTTGTTCATGGTTCCCACTGGTGGCCATGAACTCCCAGTTTTCCAGGGCAGGCACACAGGGCTCGGAATGTTAACTGAGGGAGGTGGCAACATTTCCCAAAATGGTGGGTAATTCCTGACTCCAAAGGAGGTAGGGAGTTGCCTCACTGGACCAAACGTGCCTGAGATTTGATGCTTCTGTATTTTCAAAGTAGAAACAGATAACTTTGCTGAAGCTTTCTGTAAGAGAACATCCCATTAGGCTGAGTGGCTTGGATGATAAAAGCCCAAATATGGATTTTGGGGTGAGGTGAGCGGGTGTCGAATGAAATTCATCTTTGACAGCTGCCAAGTAGAAGCACTTAAAAAGGAGTGCATTAAAAATTCTGGGGACAGCTCTTGAAGCATGTCAGCTAGACAAACAAAACCAAGCCCTGAGCTGCTGGAGGTTTTCCAAAGTGGAAGATGTGTTTTTACCTGCACCCCATTTCTTTGTGAAATAGCTTCATTAAACAGTTGGCTCTGCAGGTATAACCTCCAAGACCAGGGTCCTGAATAGGCTCTCTGTGAGTGGTCCTCTGGAAAGCTAGGGACTTGGCATCCTAGATGAAATCGCAGAGAAGACCCTTGTATGGGCAGCTGCAGGTTTGTGCGGTTTAGAGAGTTGGGGGCGTGGGGAACTGGCTGTAGCTGGCAGCTGTAACAGGCAGGGGGACCTCCAAATGGGAGGGGCTGTTCATTGTGATGTGCCTGTTTGTCTCTCCCTACTGGTGTTATAATTACTTCTCTGAACTGAGTAACTGATCTTTGTTTAGGCCTGCTGGGCTGCCCCAGGCACTGTGTCACAGGTGATAAGGAGGCAAAGCTCCAGGCTCTTGCCACACTACTAGCCACCGGGTAATGTTAAGCTACTTGTGGGTTATCAGCTCCTGGTGAATAGAAGCACGATCTACCCGATGTAACTCTGCAACTCACCTGTTTGCTGGGGACAGGTAACTTCATCCCCTGGGGTCGCTATTCATTTCCTATAAAATAAGAACTTCAGGTTTTCTCCTTGAGGACACTTCTAGCCTTAATGTTCACCAGCCTCTAAAGCCCCAGGCTCCCCAGAGCAGTAACTATACTCACAGGCATCTGTGAATCTCCTGATATAAAATCTCCTCTCTGGGAGCCTCAGCTTAACAAATTTATTTCAGAAGCTGAATTCACAAGAAGTCTCCCCACCACAGCGTTGAACTCTAGTTAGAGGAACTGTCTCTTCCTTTTTTCAGATGGGCTCAGGGAAGTGGTTTGGACAATTAAAAACCTCCCTGTGCCTTGGCTTCCTTAGCAGACAAAAGGAGGGTTCGATGCTCACTGCTACACATTAAGGCATAAATGGGGACTAGTCATCAAAGTTACCGTGATCCCCTCTACTTACCCAGAGTGATCAAGAAGGTGTCCCTGTTACCTGTCCAATGTCCTGATGCTTTGAAAGGCCAATTCGAGTTTGGAGCAAGGAAAGATTTATCGGTGAAGGAGCCGAGGGAGAAGATGGGAGACCTAGTGGTTCTTCAAATCCATTTTACAGATTTCAGGTGGCTTTTATGTCAGGGGAAAGGGAAACTGGAGGAACTGCTCTTGTAAAACTCACACCACAAGCAGAATTCCTCTAATGATTGGCATGTCTGTGTGCATGACAAAGCAGGAGCTGTTCGCCTGGAGGCCATGGACACAAGGCAGGCTGGAAGGAGACGAGTCAGAGAGGCCGAGCATTTCCCTCTGTTAATATCCCCATCATACTTACTAAGGTGGGAGCCAGAGCTCCCAGGCACGCTGAGCCTTTGCCTCCTGTTCTGCTGCTGAATGCATCTTGGTGCCTTCCAGTCACTCGTTTGGTCTGATGCACTTAGTGGCATGGCCTGGAGAAGTGGCCTTCCCTAGGCCCCAGCTCAGCCAGCAGCTTAGGCTGGAATTGCAGCAGGGCAGGAATTGCAGTTGTTGTATTGGGTACTTTCCTCATATTCTCATTTGACTGAACAACCCTTATGGGGAAGGCAGTGCGGTCCCCGCTGCACGGAGTGAGCACTGAGGCTTGCAGGGACGGAGTTTACTAAAGGCTCCACAGCCACTGTAGGTGAGAGCTAGGGCAGGCCGAGGGAAGTCCTGACTCGGGGCCCACTGTGTTTTGAACTCCCCGTAGCTGCCCCTCTCACCAGAACCAATGGCATTTCTTCAGCAAGCTGAGGTCTTGGGGCAGGAGGGAGACCAAGCGCTGCCCCACCTGAGTCACCCCATATGACACCCCAACTTGGTTGGTTTCCTGTGCTTTCTTGATCTGCTAGCTCCTTCCCCATGTCTCCGGGAGCTCTCTACACCTCCTAACTCTTAGTTTCTGAGAAAACTGGCAGGCATTTGTTGGTTCGTGACAATTCTTTGTGTGTCTTCCTTCCAGATTCTGTAGACAGTCACAATGGGAAGCAAAGGAAGTTTTGTTCTGCTCGGGCTCCTGCTCATCCTGTGTGTCCTCTACCATTCAGGTGAGTGGTCCAGAGGAACGTGGATCTGGACCATCTATGCCCCCTCAGCCATGCGCTTCATTTCTCTTAGGCCTCAGGAAGATGGAGCTGATGCCACTGGCCATGGCCTGGCCTTGGTTCTCTTGCCTTCCAGTGTTACAGGTCCAGGGCTTTGTGACAACTTCCTACGTTACAACCTTGCCCTCAGTGGAGCACCTTCCTGAGTTACAGCCTGTCGGGTTACAGAGCTGCTTTTGGAGGGGAGGGGCCGAGGAGGCTACAACTCAGCAGCTTAAGTTACTCACCCCTCTCACCACAAGCTGTGGGGAGTACCAGTGGACACCATCTTTAGGGTGCTGAGCTCAGTCCCTCTGCCTCGGGGCTTCTCCTGTGTTCTGATGAGAATGATGGTCATGGTCATAGCAACATTTATGTGCTGGTCACTGTTCTGATCATCTCACAGGTACTTACTTATTTAATCCTCATGTCAACCTTATGGAGTAGGTACTGTTTTTATCACCATTTTACAAATGACAAGACTGAGGCTCAAGCAGATTAAATAACTTACAAAATATCCTACAGAAGTGGTACAGCCAGAATTTGAACCCAAACAGCCTGGCGCCAGAGCGTCTGCCTTTTAACTCCTTCACCTCCAGGGCAGCCCTCCCTGGCTCCTACAGGTATTTGTGTATTCCTGAATCTTAAGCTCTGTAGCAACAGGAACACCTGTGTGACTCGCTTTGCTTCCTCGTAAGGAACAAATGTCACTTTCTGCCTGTGTCATGTCGGCACTACCAGTTCTGCGTTTCGTGGACGCTGTCTCTTGTGCTCAGTGTCACTGCTAATACCTGGCTGCCCAAGGACCTCAGTTTAAGGTGCACAGCTGCTGTCTTTCCCTTGATTGTGTATGCTTCTGGCGATGGGTCAGTCCCTTGGCAGGGAACAGCTTCCGTGATGACAACTTACCCCACAGGTCATCAAGCTTGTTCTCTAAAAGGCCAGAGAGTATTTAAGACTTTGCAGGCCAAGCGACAGAATCAAGGATATTATGTCGGCTTTTTGTAAATAACAAGAGCGAAAACCAATTTCTAGAAAATTTTAATTGACAGAGTTCAAAATGTAATAGAGTACGATTATTTATACTACAGATCTAATGAGAAAGATGGGATTCCTTCTGGGGAGAATAACGTTTTACTTATTTGGGACTCAAACATTAGTGGCTCCTTATCATCAAATTGGTTGTAACTATTCATCTATTAATACTGATCTGTAATGAGAGTTTGTTATTTCCTCTTTGAAAATGTCTTTTCAAATATAGACAGATAGCTGCTGCCAAAAATACTGATTATCAGTCTGTCAGAGTGTGATTTCATAGAGCCCATTCGTTGCTTGGAAGGCACTTATAGAATCTGTTAGCTTATTCTCTTGATAGTTTCCTTTCAATATATTGTTCCATTGCCGAGTAATCACTTCCTCACTTCTGGTTGAAGGTAGGGGGCAACTTCTCAATTGCACAGTTATATGGGTTTTTAAATATGGAAATTTCCTTTGAACTTGCATCAGGGAGCCCCAAAATACTGCTGGACCTGGAGGTTGAGCTTTGAAAGATACCTCTGCGGCAGGTTTGTGTGGGAATGGAAGCACACTGAGTTGCGGACCTCTGCCCCATAAAAGGAGATGGTAGGCTTTCTGCTGCCATGAGGGCAAGTCAGTGCTGGTCTACCAGAGTCTGACAGGTTTGCTTCCTGATTCTAGGTCATAGCCTGGAGTGCTACTCCTGTCTTAACCCAACTGGTAGATGCACTACCACCACCAACTGTACGCAGAATCTGGATGCGTGTCTCTACGCCAAAGCCGGTAAGAGCCTCCCCCTTCCCTCTTCCTCAAGTGTCATGGGATGGTGAGAGCCTGGAAAGTTTTACCACTCTAATTCTCCTTAGACGTGTATTCAATAAGTAACAGCAACCACTTAATAGTTGCATGTAGCACTAAGCACTTTGCATACATTTTTAATTTAATGCTTCCCGCCTACCACTCATTTGATAAATGAGGAAACCGAGGCTCAGATTAAGCAACAGACTAAGGTCAAGTAAACAACGCAGGGTTGGAGTGTGGGAATCCATCTAATTTCAATGCCTATTCTCTTAACAGCAACGCTGGCTGCCTCCCAAACTTTTAAGAGCCTAAGTGTGTCAGAGCCTGAGCTAGGGGTAGAGATGCAAATGAAGAAAGGAGACAATTAAAACTACGATAGAGGCCTGTTTATCTGTCACAAATGTCTTTATTTATACCTCTCGTTCATTCCATGGGGTATTTAGTATATACAGAGTCCTGCAAGCTGAGCTCAAAGGACAAGTAGAAAATAAAAGAGGAAGAGTATTCCTGAGAGTGGCAAAAGCAGGTACCAAGGCTCGATGGCCTCAGAGCAGGGCACCCATGGGCATGGGGTGAGGGACTGCTAACATTGACAAGTCCTGTCAAAGTACATTTTCCTTTTTGGTTACACTCTAGAATCTTTACCTCCAAAAATCCGATTAAAATAGGATTTAGGAAATGGTGAACAGAGGAAAGAAGTCAGCAAACGCATGCTCTCTGTTCTTGCTGGATATGATTCTTGATTGAATCGATGTGTGGAAATAATACTGGTGAGGAATAGCTATCTCCGGGTCGCCTTAGTTAAGTAATGTATAAGGTAAAACCTCCCAGACTTACATCTCTAAGAGACAAAAATGAAATCACCCTTCAAGGTTATTTCACTCTTGCACCCTCTACCACAAATTCTTCATGGTGGCAACATCAAGGAATGCTGAACAGATCAGGTAAACTCAGAAAAGGCTTGGGAGAAACACAAGTTCAGAAAAACCTGATAGAAAGGAGATTTCTCCAGAAAGGAAAAACCCTCAATAAGTAAGAACAAAGTAGAATTATCCTGTCTAAAAAAAAAAAAAACCAGGAGTACCTGATACAAATTTCTGGACTGCAACTCAAATTTCAAGACCTCCACACGAGGAACTTGATTCTGTAGGGGGACAGTTCCTCTGCCTCTGGAGTACCCTATTAATTCATCGTTAATGTAGAGGGAACACAGTCACTCACTCCACAAATGTTTGCGCACCGGTTATGTTTGAGCACAGAGACCTGGTTCTCAACCTGGATTGTCTGTGTCTCTTGGACCCCCCCACTACAAAAAGGGTAATTTGCAAATGAGAGAATAAAGGCAATATTATGTGTAGAATAATATTGTATAATATTATTATAAGAATTATAAGTATAAGAATTATACATGTAGAATTAGCAATTAGGAGCTCTGAGCTCTGTCCTGCCACCAGTAAGTCCTCTCTGCCTTTCTTTTTCATTTATGAAATGTGAGTATTGGATGATAGCGTTGGGGAGGGGAAAGAAAAGAGAGAAGTAGACTACAGCCAAAATCTTTTTTCCAGCTCTCAAATCCCATTGTTTCTTATCTGAATTATTAGACTTTTAATTTTTCCAACTTTATTGAAGTATACTTGACAATTAGAATTGTGTATATTTAAGGTGTATGTAATAGGATATACGTATACATTATGAAATGATGACCACAATCAATCTAATTAACACACCGTCATCTCACATAGTTACTCTTTTTTGTGTGATGAGAACACTTAAGATCTATTCTCCTAGCAAATTCAAATATACAACATAGTATTACTAACTATAGTCACCATGCTGTACACTAGATGCCCAGAGATTATTCATCTTATAATGAATTGTTAAGTTTTTTAAAATACTTAATGTAAGCAATGAGGCACACTTATTAGAAGGGCCAAAGTCCAAAATACTGACACCATCAAATGCTGGCACGGATGTAGATAAGAGCTCTCATTCATTGCTGGTAAGAATGCCAAGTGATATAGACAGTTTGGTGGCTTCTTAAAAAACTACACATTCTCTCACCAACGAGTAAGCAATTGCATTCTTGATATTTACCCAAATGAGTTGAAAACTTCTATGCACACAATACCCTGCACACGGATATTTATAGCAGTTTTATTTATAATTGCCCAAACTTGGAAGCAACCAAAGTTATCCTTCAGTAGGTGAGTGGATAAATAAACTAGGGTCCATCCAGACAATGGACTAATAAAAAATGAGCTATCAAACCATAAAAAGACATGAAGGAAACTTAAATGCATGTTACTAAGTGAAAAAAGCCAACCTGAAAAGGCTACATTCCATATCATTCCAACTCTATGACATTTTGGAAAAGGCAAAACTAAGACAATAAAAAAGTCAGTGGTTGCCAGGGTTAGCTGGGAAACAGGAGGGATGACTAGATGGAGCGCAGGAGTTTTAGGGCAGGAAAACTACTCTGCTAGTGTGATGAGAAAGCACGTGATGCATTTGTCGAACTCCTTAGAATATCCAACAACCCAGAGAGAACTCAAATGTAAATCACGGACTCTGGGTGATAATGATGAGTCCATGTAGAGTCAGTTGTCACAAATGTCACAAATGTCAGTTGTCACAAATACTCTGGTATGGGGTCGTCATAGTCAGGAGGTTGTTTGGGGTGGAGGTGCCAGGGAGCTACGTGGAAACTCTGTACTTTCTGCGCAATTTTTCTGAGAATCTAAAACTCTCAGGAATGAAATCTATTTTTTAAAAGGGATAATAATGTGAATCTTAAATATTTTTTTCCTTCTCATGATCATAAATCTCAAAACTTAAGCTAGACATATGATAACAGCAGTTCTTGAAATACAGATATTCGGACCATGAGGCAGATCTTCACAGAGTATGTAAGCCCCCTCCAGCTCTGGAGACATCAGCCTGGTAGAGGCAGAGTACAGCGTCATGAACTTGAGTCAAAGGCCAGGCACTACATTAGAGATATCATTTAACTCCTCTACCCACATTGGCTGCAGCTGTAAAATGGGAATGCTTATCTCCTGGGGTCAGTGGAGAGCACTTCCAGGAGAAAATGGGTATGGTAATGCTGTGCAGAGTAAGTCTAGAAGAGAGACAGGTGTTGGCTGTTAATCCAGCCGCTATTGATGGGCCTTCTGGCCAGGTCCTAGAAGTATAAACCATGTACTTAGACTCTGGCAGAAGCCTCTCACGACAGTGCCAAGGATCATTGCTGCAATGGCCTGCTGAATAAGGGGCACACTTAGGAGACAACTGGGGACGGCTGCTTTGTGAAGGTGCACTCAAGCCAAGCAAGGAGAGAACCTCTAACATTCCAGGGACTCTGATAATAATCCACTTTTATTTGGGTGGTTCTCATAGTGGCTTTGGTGAGAAGCTCACCATCATAAATAGGCAAATAAGATAATTAAGGAAAGTGCTTGGCTCACTGCAGGACACATAGTAAGTGATAAATTGGTAGCAGTTATTAATAAATTACTGTCTGTTCTCCCCAAGCTGTTAGGCTTCCTTGATTAAAATTCTGGTAGCTTTAATGCTTTCCCAGGTCCATGCCTGATTCCTGTTACATAGCGTAGTCACTTGTCCTGTTCAACAGCGTCCTCAATATTAGAAGCATCCATTTAAATACTTAGGACACAAAACCTATCTGACCTTTTCCACTTAACCAAACTTCATTAAAATCCAGTCCAAGCACTCATCCCTCTGAATGGGAGAACCGGACAGTTATAGCTGCAGCTATAAGCCTAGATGTTTTGTGCCAAACTATGAATGAAATTGGATAAATTAGTTACAAGCCTTAAATGAGGAAATAGGCATCTGTATTTTTTTCTTTCCAGCACAGAAGATAAAACAGTTCCAGGGCAAGAACTATACCTTCTTTATTTGTATATCCCGGGCATCTAGCACACAGCCTTAGCATTTAGACATTTCTGAAGAGGAAAATCTACTATAACTGCTCATTCTCAGTTAACACATTTTTTTTCCACTTAACATAATTTTTTTAAATATTAAAAAACTAGGCATATATTCTTTTGGCTTCTATTTTCCTGTGCAAAAATTGGGACCGTAATGGCATGTTCTTTTGGAAACTTTTCCTGTGTTACTGAATAGTCTAATGATTTTTAATGAAATGTAAAATATTTTAGAAATCATCCAGTGACTTAAAAAAAAAACCATACTCAATCCATACAGAAATGTGTAGGTGAAGATTAGTCTTTTGTGAAGGTAACACCTTGAAATTACTTGGTAGTCCTTCCAGAGAAAATTGATACATCCAGCCCCATACATAACACTTTATTTACTCAAGTGGATTCACATTCTACATATAGTTCTGCATCTAGGCTCTTTTCTTTTGAGATATAATTCACAAACCAGAAAATGTATATTCAAAGTGTACAATTCAGTGGCTTTTAGTGTATTCACAAGGTTGTACAACTATCACCACTATCTAATTGCAGAATATTTTTATCACCCCAAAAAGAAACTCCTTACCCGTTAGCAGTCATTCCCCATTTCTCTCTCCTACATACTTTGGCAGCTACTAATCTACTTTCTGTCTCCATGGATTTGCCTATTCTGGACATTTAATATAAATGGACTCATACAGTATTGTGGTCCTTTACACCTGGCTTCTTTCACTGAACATAATGGTTTTAAGATTCTCCCATGTATTGTATGTATCAGTACTTCATTCTTTTTCATGACTGAACAATATTCCATTGTGTGGATATACTACATTTTGTTTATCCATTCAGCAGTCAATGGACATCTGGGCTGTTTATACTTTTTAGCTATTGTGAATAATGCTGCTATGGACATTCATGTACAAGCTTTTGTGTGAACATAGTTTTCAACTCTCTTGGGTATATATGTACCTGTGAGTATAATTGCTAGGTTATGTGGTAACTGTTTTTAACTTTTTGATGAATTGCCAGACTTTCCAAGGTATCTACACCATTTTGCTTTCCCACCAGCAATGTTTGAGGGTTCCAGTTTCTCTACTTCTTTGCCAACACTTGTTATTTTTCAATTTCTTGATTATAACCATACTGGTGGGTGTGAAGTGATTCTCATTGTGGTTATTTTTTTATTTTAATTTTTATTGACATTCAATATTATATTAGTTTCAGGTGCACAGCATAGTAGTTAGACATTTATATAACTTATAAAGTGATCTCCCCAATAAGTCTAGTACCCATGTGGCACTATACATAGTTATTACAGTATTATTGACTATATTCCCTATGCTGTACTTTACATCCTCGTGATATTAGGTTGGTGCAAACCTAATTCTTTTGTAATTTTTAACCTTTTAAACTATAATTACTTTTGCACCCATCTAATATTTTGTAACTGCCGATTTGTACCTCTTTCTTTTTTTTTTTTTTTTAATTTCTATTTATTTTAAGTGTGCTTTTCCAGGACCCATCAGCTCCAAGTCAAGTAGTTGTTTCAATCTAGTTGTGGAGGACGCAGTTCACAGTGGCCCATGGAGGGATCGAACCAGCAACCTTGTTGTTAAGAGCTCATGCTCTAGCCAACTGAGCCATCTAACCACCCCTGTTGGGAATTTTTTGATTACTGATTCGATTTCGTTAGTAGTTGTTAGTCTGTTCAGATTATGTTTCTTCTTGACACTGTTTTGGAAGAGAGTATGTTTCTAGGAATTTATCCATTTCTTCCTTATAATCCTTTGTATTTCTGTGGTGTCGATTGTCACTTCTGATTTAATTTATTTGGGTCCTCTCATTTTTCTTAGTCAAGAAAAAAATGTTTATCAATGTTATTTATATTTTCAAAGAACCAGCTCTTCTGTATTTTTTTTAGACTCTATTTTGTTTATTTCCACTCTGATCTTTATTATTTCCTTCCTTCTACTCACTTTGGGCTTTGTTTGTTCTTCATTTTATAGTTCCTTTAAGTGTAAGATTATTTGCAGTTTTTCTTGTTTCTTGTGGTAGGCCTGTGTGGCTGTGAATTTCCCTCTTAGAACTGCTTTGGTTGTGTCCCCATAGATTTGGGGTCACTGTGTTTTCATTTTCATTTGTCTCAAGGTATCTTTTGATTTCTTTCTTGATCTTGTTGTTAACCCATTCATTGTTTAGTAGTATGTTATTTAGTCTCCATGTGTTTATGTGTTTTTCAGTTTTGTTCTTATAATTGATTTCTAGTTTCATATTATTGTGGTCGGAAGAGATGCTTAATATGATTTCAGTCTTCTTAAATTTATTGAGACTTGGTTTGTGTCCTAACATGTGGTCTATCCTAGAAAATATTCCATGTGTGCTTGAAAAGAATATTCTGCTGCTTTGAGGTGAAAGCTCTAAAAAAATCAATTAAATCCATTTGGTCTAATGTATCATTTCAGGCTGCTGTTTCCTTGTTGATTTTCTGTCTGGATGATCTATCCATTGATGTCAATGGAGTGTTAAAGTCCCTACAGTCACTGTATTACTGTCAGTCTCTCCATTTATGTCCATAAATATTTGCTTTATATACCAGGGGTGCCAAAAAATGTACACATATTAAGAGATGTTATCCATGTATTACTTTTCCACGTTGAATTCAATTATGGTAGCAATGTGTAGTATGACGTTTGCTCAAAAGATAGTTAATCTAATGAATGCTAGTGTCATTCGTTGTGTTACAATTTTAATACAGTGTTTTCCTTTCTTAAAATGTATACACATTTTTTTTTGTACCTTCTGTATTTAGATGCTCCTACGTTGGGTGCATACGTGTTTACAAGTGTTATATCCACTTGTTGGATTGATCCCTTTATTATTATGAAATGTCCGTCTTGATCTCTTGTTATAGCCTTCATTTTGAAGTCTATTTTGTCTAAATATTGCTACCCTAGCTGTTTTGTTTGTTTTCATTTACATGAAATATCTTTTCCTGTCCCTTTACTTTCAGTCTCTGTGTGTCTTTTAATCTGAAGTAGGTCTCTTATAGACAGAATGTATATAGGTCTTGTTTCTTATCCATTCCGTCCCCCCATGTCTTTGATTGGAGCATTTAATCTGTTTACATTGAAAGTGATTATTGATAGGTATATAGTTATTGCTAATTTATTATTCATATTTATGACCTTTTTTCCCCTCCCTTTTTCTTAAAGAAGTCCCTTTAAGATTTCTTGTAGTACTTATTTGGTGGCGATGAACTCCTTTAGCTTTTTGTTGTCTGAGAAGCTCTTTATCTCACCTTCAATTCTGATAGCTTTGCTGGGTACTCTTGGTTGTAGCTCCTTACTTTTCATCACTTTAAATATTTTGTGCCAGTCCCTTCTGGTCTGCAAAGCTCTGTTGAGAAATCAGCTGACAATCTATGGGAGCTCTCTTGTAGGTAACTAACTGCTTTTCTCTTGCTGCTTTTAAGATTCTCTCTTTGTCTTTCACCTTTGACATTTTAATTTTGATGTGTCTTAGTGTGGGCCTCTTTGGGTTCATCTTGTTTGGGACTCTGTGCTTTCTGGGCTTGTTAGGGAAGTTTTCAGTCATTATTTCTTTAAATAGATTTTCAGTCTCTAGCTTTCTCTCTTCTCCTTCTCGTACCCCTATCATGCAAATGTTGTCCCAGAAGTCCCTTAAACTATCCTCATTTTAAAAAAAAAAATTCTTGTTTCTTTTTGCTGTTCCAATACAGTATTTTCTGCTACCTTGTCATTCAGATTGCTGATTCAATCTTCTGCTTCAGCTAACCTGTTGTTGATTCCTTCTAGTATATTCTTCATTTCAGTTATTGTATTCTTCATTTCTGACTGGTTCTTTTGTATTGTTTCTGTGTCCTTTTATATATTTACTATCTCTTTGTTGAATTTCTCACTGAGTTCATTTATTCTTCCCCTAAGTTCCTTGAGTATCCTTATAACCAGTGTTTTGAACTCTGTAACTGGTAGATTGCTTGCCTGCATTTTGTTTAGTTCTTTTTCTGTAGTTTTGTCCTGTTCTTTCCTTTGGGACATGTTTCTTTGTACCTCATTTTGTTTGCCTCTCTATGTTTGTGTCTATGTATTAGGTAAATCTGTTGTGTCTCTCAGTCCTGGCAGAGTGCTCTTAGGTAGTATGTATCCTGTGAGGCCCAGTGGTGAGTCTCCCTGGTCACCTGGGCCAGGTGCTCTAAGGGTGTCCCTTGTGTGGGTGGTGTGTCCCCTCCTGGTGTAGTGGAGCCTTGGTTGCTGTTGGCACATCAGTATGTGGGTGGGGTTGACCCTCAGGATCACTGGTTGTGAGAACTGTCACTGACCACAGTGGGCAAGCTACTGTGCAAGGGTGCAAGGGCTGACTCCACAGAGTGGGATTCACTTTATCGGTGCCTGCTGAGACCACCCTTTGAGTATACTGTTTGTGGAGCTAATTGGGTGGTGCTCTGTTGTGATCTGAAGCCGGCCACAGGTTGTGTTGGTTCTGGGGCCTTTTCGGAGGGGCTCCAGTGCAGGCCAAGGTGGTTGACTGTGCCCAGCCCAGAACCACCTGGTAGGAGCTACAAAGCAATTCGTGGTTGGTAGCTATCTGCACTGGGCCCGGAGTGCATGGGAGAGGCCATGAGGGGCTCAACACAGGACCAATGCCACCCACCTCTGCCTCCAGGATGTGTGGGAGGAGGGCTCAACACAGGACCAATGCCACCCACCTGTGCTTCCACGGTGTGTGGGAGGAGGGCTCAACACAGGAACGGTAGTAGCTGCTGCCCCTCCAGCCCTTGTCCTAAAGCCATACAATTCTGTTTTCCCCCATGTGTCTCTGGCACCTTTTGACCTGCTGTCCATTTGCTGGAACTTAAGGTGAATGTTTGTGACTTAAGTCTGTGCACGGGCCCTGTAGGAGGTCACCTTGGTTTCCAGCAGCCATCCATCTCACCCAGACGGAATCCCCATTGGTTTTCACAGCCAGATGTTGTGGGGACTCTTCTTCCTGGCACTAGTGCTCCAAGCTGGGGAGCCCAGTGTGGGACTGGGACCCCTCGCTCCTCAGGGGGGACATTTACACCTGAGATATCCCTCCTGATTCTTAACCACCACATGTGGTATGCCCTTTTTGCGTCACCACCCCTCTTTCCAGTCTCTATGTGGCTTCTTCTCTATGTCCTTAGTTGGACCTCCATTCAGCTAGTCTTCAGATGGTTCTCCAGAGTGTTCTATAATTTAGTTGTAATTTTGATGTGGTCTTGGGAGGAATCGAGCACAGTGTTTACCTACTCTGCCATCTAGACCGGAAGTTCTAGTTGTGGTTTTGATTTCTGTTTTCCTAATGACTGATGATATTGAGCATCTTTTTATGCACTTATTGGCCATTTGTATATATTCTTTGGAGAAATATACACATTCTTTGTCCATTTTCTAATCATTATTTGTCTTTTTATTATTGAGTTGTGTTTGATATACTCTGACTAGACTCTTATCTGATATGTGATTTGCAAACATATTCACCCTTTTTGTATGTGTTTTTTGTTGTTGTTGTTTTTTCCAGATAATGTCCTTTGAAGCTCAAACGTTTTAAATTTAGGGCGGCCAGTTAGCTCAGTTGATCAGAGCGCGATGCTCATAACACCAAGGTCGCCGGTTCAATTCCCTCATGGGCCAGTGAGCTGCGCCCTCCACAACTAGATTGAAACAACTGCTTGACTTGGAGCTTATGGGTCCTGGAAAAGCACACTTAAAAGAAATAAAAGTTTTTTAAAAAGTTTTAAATTTTGATTAAGTCAAATTTATCTATTTTTCTGCACGTTTTTAAACCTCAGGCTCTTTCCACATTAGCACCTGTAGGCCTATGTCACTCTTTATCTACATGGAATTCCATTGTGTGGTACCCTACTATAATTTCTTCAAACACTTCTTTATTAATGGGCTGATTTTATAGCTTTTTGCTGTTACAGATAGTACTGCAATCACCATTCGTGAGCATGTATCTTAACCATTTTTACTGGTAATTTCATGGAGTAATTCTAGAAGTGGAATTGCTGGATCAATGGGAGTATATGTTTAAAAGTCTTAAAACATCTCTTAAATCTCTTAAAACATTATGAGATGTTTGATTGCCTGTTGCCTCACCCATACACACAACCGTACTGGCTCTGATGAGACTTGGGTTTTATGGAAAAGTTTCATTTAGAGCTGTATTATCATTTACTTAACTGTTCCCCTTTACTACCCAACTGGGATGCACATTCTTGCCCAAATGTCTCCACTTCCACAAGGTAAGTTCTAAGAAATAGAACTGAAAGTTCGAAGACAGGTAAAGAACTTTATCCACTTATCTGCTTACCTTTGTGTGTGTATTTTTTCCCACAGACACACGAATATACTACCAGTGTTGGCAGTTTGCTAATTGCAATTACAAGGACATCGTAAAACAGTTAGGGGGGAAGGAACTAAAGTACGACTGCTGCCAGAAGAACCTGTGCAACAGAAGTGGTGGGACGAGTATATCAGGGAAAACGTTTCTGCTGCTGACTCAGGTGCTTGCAGTATTCTGGAACATTTTCCTCTAAATCGATACCAGGAGAGTGTCTCCTAAACTCCCTGTTTCTGTGTATTCCTTATTTCCTTTGCTGCTGCTTCCCAAAGCTTTATATTTCCTTGCTGGGAAAGATACAAACTAGCTTGAGCAACTTGGATGAGAGAGAGAGACTCAGAAACTGAAGACCAGTCCTGTCTGCAGAGAAGGCCCAGTTGAGGGAAGAAGTTTAAGAGGGAAGCGCTTGTGATTTGAGATAAGGTCACATGCTTCTTTCCTCTGCTCTTTGCAGTAACAGCTTGACTAGATTCTCTACAGTGCTCAGCTATTTCCCATCTTGTTCCTTGCATGTGGTTAAATAGTATGATAGTACTTCTTGAGGTGGGTGGGGCGGTGGGGTCTTTTCAACAATCTCTATCAAAGGAATGCGTCCATGCATTTTGGGACCTCCAGAGGTCATCATGAACAGCCACAGATCCACAGGGATGTTACCTGCTGACATCAAGCCTGCTGACTCCTAGCTAATGTGGCACAGATGGCATAAAATACCATCTGTAAGGGCTATCAGCATAATCACATTTGTTGAGGCTTTCAGAAGTTCTACCAGTTTCCTAAAACGTGATACACTGTTTCAGGAGGGCAAAGTTTTGCCTTTTTCTTGTGGGTGCTGGTGAATTATTCTCAAGGTCTGGGAAACTTAATGACATTTGTATTCTTATAATCTTGGTTGTGTTTAACCATATAGCCTGACTTTTGCAGATGAAAGTGGGATTTCCTGATTAACATTTTTTAAAAACCGCCTGATTATGTAATCTGTTAGACAAACTGGAATGAATGATGCCTTTCTGAAAATAAAATCTAATCAAATGCTTGGGTGTGGTCTTTGGCCCAAAAGGATTACAGGACACACAACACGCCCAATGAAAGAAAGGATCTTGGGCAGTACCAGTTTTCTTCCGTTGATGCCATAGACAAACAAAGACTTCCTTATCCAAACCTAGCATACCTTGGTGCTCTGTTTCCCTGTTGCCTCAGTGTTTTTCCTTACATCATCTTTAATTCTATGTTTCAAGACAAAATAGTATGACTCTTTCCTTAACAGGACTTTTTCTGTCCGAGGAAGTACTGATCATGCCACAGCTGCTCGTTGAGCAAAGCAACTCATTTCACCCAGGACTTTTTAGTCAGGAGCAAGAATCAATTTTGACTCCCTTAAGCAGAAAATGAATTTGGGGAAACTTTTAAAGGGGAATCCAACCAGACCACAAAAAGCCAAGAAGTTGGGCAGTTCCAGAACTCTCATTCTCAAGATTCCGATTCCAGGGTGACACTGACTATCTTGGGTCATGTGCCCAATTTTGGGCCAGAGTACATTGAAAAAGGGTCATTCTCTAAAGCAGAATCTGCGTGCTGCTAAATGGGGAAATAAGGAGAGGGTTGCTCGAGTTGAAACTCACAAAGGTTATTATAGAAGTGGCCTTAAGCTTCAAGGTTTCTTTGTGTAGAAAGTTGCTATTACTCATATCGTAGATTAAGGGTTGGGTGTCTGGGCCCAAAGGCAATACTGCAAAGGCCAGGTGAGCGGAGAGTCAGTAGCCTTTGCATTGCTTTACACAAATGTTCCTATTGGGTTCAGTATTGCGTTGTGAAAACTCCATTGGATCTTCTCTTTTGGGAGATGAGCTGTAGCTGTAAGGTACACCCAGTGGGTAGATATGTCCTGAAATATACTCCTAGTATGTCCCGAAGGATGCTGCCCCATTGTCCACCTTAGTCTTGGAAGCACTGGGCTTCAAGGTATGGGTGTAGTCCCCTGTGTCCTTGCAGTCAGCCCTGTGACTTATCATCATGCAGGGTGTGTCCTGGTAAAACAAGGGCTTGCCCAGCCTGTGTGTTTTGGACTTTGGGCCTCTTGAGAGTATAAACCATGCTTTGTATGTCTGCATCCTCAGTGGGGCCAGATGATTTATCTTTCACATCGTAAGTCTCTCCTCAGTGTTCAAAGTCTCCTAGCTCACACTGGTTTCGCTGCCTGCTTGCAAACAGATCTGAACTAACGCTGACAGTTCTCTAAGGGATTCTTAATGTGCTGGGAAGGCACAGAGCTGGCCAGAGGTAGTACTGGCCGGACCGTCACTAGCTGTACTAGTGAAGAGGGGTACGTTCTGGTGCAGGGTTCAATGCTCCATGTTTTACATGTATTTTCATCTGTACTATCATCAGCCCACTTTGTTGAAGAGGAAACTACATTCGGAGAAGTGAGCTGAGTTGCTAACTAATGGTCACCGAAGCAGTATGTTGGCAAGTCTGAGATTCACACTCAACTTCCCAAGTCAGACACTCCACTACCCTGCCTGTTTTGCACACTGTTCTAAATGTACTCCAGTCTGACTTCGGAGAAAAGCCTGGAACGAGATCCTGCTGCTTTATTGCTTTGAAGAAATCTATTCCTGCCTTTTCTGAGAAAAAATATTAAAGACAGTTATTTTTTTACTGGACAGTTACATTACCTAATAGTGTGAGCTTTAGGTAGCTTTAGGCCCAACCTAGTTAGGCCTCTTTTGGAAACAGATAATTTCAAACACTGTTTGCCACAGTCTGTTTCCAAAGGTCCACTGTTTCTTGCGTTTCATTTCAGGATAGTAGCAGTTAAGTGCATGAGTTTTGCAGTTGAGAATCTTGGTTCAGATCCTGTCTCTTTCACTGATTGGCTGTGTCTGTCTGAGCTCTGGCTTCCTATACCGACCTCAAAGAATTGTGAGGCTCGAGGTCATGCCTTTATAAAGTGGCAGGTAGGAAGTAGGCTATAGTCAAGATGCAGGTTACACGGAGTACAGGGTTAACAGCCTCAGGGGTCTGTGAATCTACAGTGAACCATACTTCACCCCACTGGCTTTGGCGTAAATGGAAACAGACCAGAAATTTTTTAATATTACAGGGTACTCACCATAACATTTTTCCTTAAAGCTTCGTATTTATATACATTATTTTGGAGGAAGATAAATGAGCACAGTTCTTAACTCTAGGTGGGTGTCTGTGAGTCTGTTACAGGTAAGGATATTCTTCCCAGCAGCTATGTAGTTCCGGAGCCTCTGGGTTGGGATGGGGACACAGAGCGCAAGTGCACAGAACTGGGAATGAAGATTCTGGGATTGTGGAATGGGGAGCTTCTGTGATCAGCTCTAGGGGTGCTGCCATTTTCATCTTTGCTATTATTGGCTACATGCAAGTTAGCCAACCCCAGTATGTCGATCCTATGTAGCATATAAGCAGTGCCCATGCTGGCTCAACTAACCCCCTCCAATCTGGCTGTAGGGTTTACAGATAGGTCCATGTCAGTCAACCTAAAATACTGATGCCAATAAGACACGGCCCTTACAGGAATGCAAGCAGCTCTCATGTGTTGGTGTGTTATGGTGCTGTGGCCACAACTGGAACTTAGCATTATAATGCATCAACTCTACCAGTGCAGACAAAATGGGACCGGGCATTAACGTTTTCGTCAGTGAATGTCATAGTCCCATCTCGAGGGCTCACTGTGAGCCAGGCACTATTCCAAGCCTTATATATACGAGTTCACTTACGTTTTCTCAGTAACATCGTATGAACCTACCAGAGTGTTTACAAAGTGCAGTTCCTTGCCCATTTCACTAACTGGTACCGTGTGCCGGGTCACTGCCCGTGGATTCAGTAAGGTCTTTCCATACCGTAACTCCCTCAGACCTTTTGTGTTGCTTGCACTAGTTGGAGAAAGTTTCTGTTCTGTTAGCAGACGTCCCTGACCAAGGTAACTACTATGTAGTGGGAAGGGTTACAATTGCTAACTAAACCACCCTTTTTCCTGCGCTATGGGAAGAAGGTACACACATACACACACACACACACACACACACACACACACACACACTAAAGATTGGAACGGAAATAATGTGTGTATGATGTCAATAAAGTAGTTTTGAGAATTTTTTAAAATGTGGGTTTACAATAAGATCTCACTACAACAGACCTTTAGTTAAACGCAGTACATTCACAGAACCGCTATAAGGGGTCCTTTTTCCTGCCTCTATCACTGACTAGTGTGTGTACTACTTCACCACTCTGGCCTCTGTGGCATCATCAGTTGTAACAATGGTCCCTACCACAATGGACATTTGAGTTTTAGACACTTGGCGTCTGTTCTCCCTCCCTTCTGATAACAGAACTGTAATTACCTGTTGGGGAATTATTTCCGCCCTTCAAATGCAGTCTTGGTGGGACTGCTGATGAAGGCAGCCTGCCTTTCTCTGGCTGAAAGGTGGGCGTGTTCTCTCCTGGAAATGAAGACTTCAGTTATACAAGGACTGAAGAAAAAATGTTGGTTGAAGCTGTGAGTCTCTAAGGAAGGCTACAACCGAACTTAGAGTAGCTTAACCAGGTAGAGTCTGATTTTCTCACATCAACATTCGGAAGGTAGGCAGCTGCTGCTATCGGTTTAGCTGCTCAGCAGTGTCTTGGTTGGTGTAGTTGTGATATTCCTGCTCTTTCCCTCATGATCACAGTGACTGCACACATTCCAATATTGCATCCGGGTTCAAGGTAGGAAGAAGAGATGAAGGAAAAACTTGCGTTGTTTCTGTCTCTGTTATCAGGAGATTAAAATCTTCTGGTCATATCTTCTGGCTGGAAATGTCTCATGGCTACCCCTACCTGAAAGGGAGACTGGCAAAGCTAGTATTTCATTTGTCCAGCAGGGAAAGGGGTTAAAAATAGTCATTGCGAATTGCCAGCCAACAGTGTTTACTACCTCTGCTGAAGAGGCTATTGATTCCTTCCTGCTACCCAGATCCCTAAAGTTGCCCTGGTCTCTGCACCTTCTAAACTTAATTCTTAAGCTTTCAGCTCCTTGAATTAGCTCATAGCCCTTCGTATAAATTCTCAGTGTCAACCTCTGTTGCCTGTAAACAGAAAATTCTGACCGAGCGTATAAGTGTTACTGCCGGGGTAACATGAGAGCACATTATACTAGGTGGTCAGTAAGTGTTAGCTACGATTATTTTGCACAGCTAGTTGATGCTGGTTGATGGGACTTAAACTCAGCTCTCTGATCTTCCAACCCCCTGCCCTCTCCATTCCACTAAACTGCCTCTCAGGCTTCAGTTTATTAAAAAATTTGCTTACTCTGCAAGTGCATAGCAGTACATCTACGGAGGAAAACAAGAATAAAGATTGAACTGCATTTTTTAGAAACTTTCTTGAAATAGCAGTCTTTGTGAAGGGAGGTGGGAATGCCTGGGCCACCACCTCTTGACCAACACAATGGTTAATTCAGATGAATAATAAAGAAAAGACTGTTTCCTGCTTCCCAAGATAGCTGGGCCCTTGAGCTGTGACACAAACAACTTCCAGTTAGAGCCAGACCCTGCCAGGAAGAGGATGGAAAGCCAGGGACGGGAGAGCTGGGGGAACTGTTGAGAGGCTGTGGGAGGGAATGGCGAAAGGCTGAGCACAGAGACCAGCCTGCCTGTTTGGAATTCCAGCTTTGATGCTAACCAGTCACAGGATGTCAGGCAAGTGACTTAACACTATGTGCCTCGTTTTTCTCATCTGGAAGGTGGGGATAATAACACCTACTGCTTGGAGTGGTTAGAAAGATAAAAATGAGTTAAGGTGAGTACCTGGCACACAGTAGCCTCTCTGTTTAATGTCACTATCCTCAGCAGGACAACAGATAATCAGCTTCCAGGATATAGGGCTAAATTATAATATCTGGAGTGGGTTTGGTTTTCTGGGAAGGGACCGCCCCCTACCCCTCCATTTTCCTCATCAATTCACTAGGGCTTAATGGTGAATCAAGGAATCCACGTATAACTGTATAAAAATCAGCGTCACACTTTGTGGATCACCCACTATGTGTCCCAAGTACTGCTTATACATATTTTCATGAAATACATCAACCTTGTGAACTAGATTTTATCTTCATTTTATAGATCAGAAAACTGAGGTTTAGAGAGCTGACATGACTTTCCC
Source organism: Rhinolophus hipposideros (assembly GCF_964194185.1). Taxonomy (NCBI): domain Eukaryota; kingdom Metazoa; phylum Chordata; class Mammalia; order Chiroptera; family Rhinolophidae; genus Rhinolophus; species Rhinolophus hipposideros. Next base: position 23,215,578 of record NC_138056.1, read on the forward strand.
AGTGTCACAGAGTCCTGGATTCAGACGTAACTCTTATTATGTTTCGGCTGCTATAACAAAAATACCATAAAATGGGTGGCTTAAACAACATTTATTTCTCACAGTTCTGGAGGCTGGGAATTCCAAGACCAAGGCTCCAGCATATTTGGTGTCTGGTGAAAACCCACTTCCTGGTTCGTAGATGGCAGTCTTCTCACTGTGTCCTCACGTGGTGGGAGGGGCAAGGGAGCTCTCTGGGGTCTCTACTAAGGACACTAATTCTATTTATGAGGGCTCTGTCCTCAAGACGTAATCACCTTCCAAAGGCCCCCACCTCCTGATACCCTCACACTGGGGCTTAGAATTTCAACATATGAATTTGGGGGCAGGGGACACAAACATTCACTCCATAACAACTCTGTTGTATTCCAAGCCACAAGACCTGCATGTTCCTTAAAGATGTCTGGAGCCAAGGTAGGTATGGCCAAATGTGACACACCCCACAAGAGGCAGAGAACCTGGTTAAGGTGTGATTGTTGGCATTGTGTCCAGATGCAGAATTAAAGTGATGGAAGGGAAGTGGGACTTCCAGAGGAGCAAGTGTAGTCAAACCCAAGTTCATCTGCCCTACGTGCAGTTAGACCAGTCACTAAAGCATCAAGTATACAACAAGGAGTTTATTTTCGAGAGGCAGCCAAATGGAGACAGGGAGAAAACCTACTCTGTCTCCCCAGGAAAAAGATAACGGGTTTTAAGGGATTTGAAAGGGGACTCTACATGCAAAAGGAGAGGAACTAAGTGATTCTAAATCTGATAAACAATGGGCTACTACTCAGCTATAAGAAAAAACGAAATATGCCATTTGCGACAATATGGATGGTTCTTGAGAATATCTCATGCTAAGTGAAATAAGTCAGAAGGAAAAAGTCAAGAACCATATGATTTAAATTATGTGGGACATAAAACAGCAACAAATGAATGAATGAGACAAACAAAACTCATAGACACAGACAACAGAATGGTGGTTACCAGAGGGAAAGGAGGGTAGGGGAAGGTTGGAGAGAGTAAGGGGTTGGGGTCAAACATGTGACAGAAAAAGAGTTGACTTTGGGAGGTGAACACACAATGCAATATATGGATGATGTATTATAGAATTGTACACTTGAAACCTATGTAATCTTATTAACCAATGTTACCCCAATACATTTAATAAAATTAAAAAAGCAATGAAGAAATAAATCTGATAAAGGAAATTAATGATTTGCAGTGGAGGGCAGTTTTTGTAGGACTCGTGTCAATTTTTCTGTGTTGCCATCATATCTAAGTAAAATCGTTCTTTTTAAATTACTCTAGTATAGCTTTGTTGTCCATCTATCCTTACATTTTCAGGAACGGGCTCTCACCTGCAAAAGCAGGTTGTTGACTGAGATTTCATTTCAAGGAACCATAAAGCTAAATTGCAGTTAATATTCAAGCTCCTGTGTTTCTATCTTTAACTTTAAATTTTATCCTTTTTGTTAAGCTCTGGCTTCACAAGTCCAGAGAAGGCCTTCTGTACTACCTCCAGCAGTACAATGACTAAAGGAACCAGGCAAACAGCAGCCAAGGTTCTCCCAGGACCTTCTGGCTAGAGAGGGTAGAGGCAATGGGAAATTATAAGGAAATTACAAGCTCCAGCTGCGATGAGGCAGCCTAGGTTAAATAACTTCAGTCAAAGTGTTGGGAGGAACCTCCATCCTGCTGTGTCATGTTTCTTAAGAGGGACACTCCTGGCTCCTCTCCTGAGGTTAGAAAAACCACTGCTCTGATTGGTGAGTTTGGAGGAAGGACCAGGCCTGTTTGGCCTGCTTTTCACTCTACCAGTAATGGCCCTTTACCTACAGACAAAGGTTGTGGCTTTTCCACTCAGTCTTTGACTGGGTGGGTGAGCTCAATTCACTGGTTCAGGATTTGCAAGTCCAGCTGGATATCAGACCTCCACATCCTCCAATCGACTTTTATCAGAAAAGGACTTGTGTACGTGTGTGTGTGTGTGTGTGTGTGTGTGTGTGTGTGTTTCAGTTGGTTCCAAATGTAGGAGGGAGCAAGAGTGTTAGGAATTGAATCTCTCAAGCCCAACAGGATGGCACTTGGGGAAGCAGGTAACAAGAGCTTTAGAGACTAGGAAGGGAAAAGTTCTGTTTAAATTGGATGCAAGCCTGCTCTATCTTTTCATCACTAAATTGAGTTTCCTGCATGTTTGCTTGCAGAAATAATCTGTAGGTGTTTACCTTACCTACCATGGTTTGTTATTACTCCATCTGGACTTCACCTCTAGACTGGAGTTTATTGTCTTGGCATAGAATTAACCCCTGGTCGTTCACAGAATGTCAAATAATTTATGAGACTCTATAAGAGTAAGAAAAGATTTATTGAAAGTCAAAGAGAGGGGCCGGCCCGGTGACTCAGGCGGTTGGAGCTCCGTGCTCCTAACGCCGCCACCGAAGGCTGCCGGTTTGATTCCCATCCCACATGGGCCAGTGGGCTCTCAGCCACAAGGTTGCTGGTTCAATTCCTCGACTCCCACAAGGGAGGGTGGGCTATTCCCCCTGCAACTAACAATGGCAACTGGACCTGGGGCTAGCTGCGCCCTCCACAACTAAGATTGCAAGGACAACAACTTGACTTGGAAAAAGTCCTGGAAGTACACACTGTTCCCCAATAAAGTCCTGTTCCCCTTCCCCAATAAAATTGATACAGGATAGTTAGCATGTCCCTAGGTAGACAGGGAGGACCCTGGTGGAATAAACAAAAGACAGCCATATCCTAAAACTTCAGATTTTGAAATTACTCTTTCGCTCCAACACATAATGTAACAAGACCCTGAGATTAATCATAAAATTCCTTTGGCCTGACAAGCGGAGATCTGATAGATAAGAGTAGGTTATTTTACTAATTCCTTTAGGATGGGCAAGTAGAATTGTTGCAGAATCCCAAGACCAGAAAGGATCCACGCGGCACTCAGAGAGTTAGGAGAGTCAGTTTTATTACGCCGGGGGCTCAGCGGGATCCTTCCCAAAAGACTGAGCCCCTAGCAAGGTTTTGAGCAGGTTTTTATGGGTTGGGGACTTCCTTGAGTTGGGGAAGGGGTAGGTGTCATCTGGTGATTGGCTCAGGGTGTGGCTTGGAGGGGGTTATGTGGGAGTGGATTGGGGTTTAGGCTGGGGACTTCTCGCTCTGCTGGGGCCACCATTTTAGCTCAGTTAAATGTGGCAGGGAACCATTTTAAGGTCAGTTTCCCCATCAGAACAAACCTGATAGGTGAATTTCATTAGAAGGCGCCAGTTCCCGTCTCCAAACAGCCCCCCTTCCCCAAACAGGCAAAGGGAAGGTATAAAAGTTGGAGCTTTTGCCTTGGTCACGGGCACCCCCATTCGGGACCCTCTCCCACTCGGAAGCTGCAACCTCTTCTCCTGCCTCTAATAAACTATATTCTTTTAAAAAAAATTTTTGCCTCTCCCTGGTCCGTGTTTCCATTCTTTGGCTTCAAAAGACACGATCCCGGCCCACACTCAGAAACTGCTGGCAGATCCAACATCAAACACCTACATCAAAATCATAAAAAAAAAAAAAAAAAGAAAAAATCTCTTTAAAAAAAGAGAAAAAGAAAGTCAAAGAGAGAGAGAGAGAGAGTTCTGGCAAAGGGAAGTTTTGCCAACGTAGAGCCTGATAGGAACATCTGCCCTGATGAGAAGGAGTGCTCGCATTTTATATTTTTCTAAGCAGGATGTCGGGTGTTTGTCAGCTTGCAAGGGGGGCTGCCATTACAATTGTTTTCTCCTGGGAACTGTCCTATTTATAATAGATGTCAGATTTCAGGGGGTTGCTGTTGCAATTGGGAACTGTTCTGTTACCACCCATGATGATGGAAGGTGCTTGTCAGCCTGCAGGTGCAGTACTAGCCAGGGGATTCAGCGTGAAACAGTTAATATTTAAGCTCACTCCTGTCAGCTTACAAGCTTGCTCCTGTTAACTCTTTACTTGTCATTTACCTCAGTGTTTGTTTATTATAACATTTGAGGTGTATTGTGTGGTTGTTAGAGGACACAACCTCTTTTTTAACCCACTGTCTATAATTTCATGATTGTGTTATAATTAAGCCATCCAGTATAACATCTATTTAGATTATCCTGAAGTTAAGGGGCAAAAATTTGTAAGCTTTTCTCTTCGAATGAATTTTAAAGAACAGAGTGAAAAAATAAAATGGAGTCACTCTAGTCAAGCTGCTAAATTACCAAGGTTGGGACATGAGGAAACAATTCTGTTCTTGTTTTAACTTCCTGGGAACTTAAACTATTGAAATTTCCAGCCCTGTGTCAATGCCTGGATGTACATCAAACCTGTAGGTCATGTTCTGATTACCCCCTTGAAGGAATAAGGAAAAAAATGTTCATGTATCTAGACAGCCTGACCTTCATTATCCAGACCACCAGTTATCTAGAGGATTACTATCTCAGACCAATCTAGAGGCTAAGAATGCAGACAGTCTTCTCAAGAATGTACTTTTTACTATGTCAATGAAAAAACATCCAGCCTAAGAGAAAACTTATCAGAGTTTATTTGAGCCAAACTGATGACAATTGCCAGGAAGCAAAATCTCAATGGATTGAGAAAATGCTCCAGAAAATGGCAGTTATGCAACTTATTTTATACGTTAGAATCAAAGGAGGAGGGTTACATGAAATCCACTGGTGGTCGATTAAGGAAGTGGCAGAAAGCAAAACGAGAAATTTCTGGGATTGGATAAAAAGTAAATTGAAGAGACACACACTTTTACATTGGTGAGCACAGGATAGTTATTAGCATTACACAGCACATAGAGATGATAATCAAGGGACAAGAACAACAATGAGGGATTCTGCAGTTTCCTGCTCTGGTGTGGTGGATTGTACCCTGGGGGTGGGGGGAGTCTGGAAAAAAGGATTACTCTGACATTCCAAGGACATGTTATCTTAGATGCAAAAAGACAACAGACAGGTAAAGACTGACCTTTGTCAAGGAAGCTACAGGCCAAGTACGTGACTACAAGCCATGACCTGCTTTTAGTTAGGAATTTTTATGTTCAGACCATCCTATGTGGTTAATTTCAGTCTCTGAGCTTGTAGGGCCTGTGTGCAGGCCTCCCCTGAATTTGCCAGGTTTAGTATGTGGTCCCTTTTTCCTCCACAACTATAAGAACTCTTAACTCTTTTCTCTTCCTCAGAACACTCCGGGTTTTGCCTAGTTGTGTTTCCAGTTTGCAAACCCTTAAGACTCTCGAATAAATCTTTATCATTTATTTCTAGCCAAAGCCTCCAGACTCTTTTTGAGTTCATTTGACAATATACAAGTTAAAATGTTGTGCATCATTTAAAGAAAAATAATGGAAAAATCTCTTTCTTCTAAAGATCTTCAAGACCCTGTTTCCCCAAAAATAAGACCCAGCCGGACAATCAGCTCTAATGCATCTTTTGGAGCAAAAATTAATATAAGACCCAGTGTTATATTGTATTATATTATATTATATTATATTAATTATATTATTATATTATATATATTATATTATTTATATTATATTATATTATATTATATTATATTATATTATATTATATTATATTATATTATGTTATATTATACCGGGTCTTATAGTAAAATAAGACCGGGTCTTATATTAATTTTTGCTCCAAAAGATGCATTAGAACTGATTGTCCAGCTAGGTCTTATTTTTGGGGAAACATGGTATGTAATAACGAGTTAACGTTTACTGAGTATGTACCATGGCCAGGGACCTAGACTGTCTCATTTAATCCTACCAATCCCAGTGAGAAGGTACGAGTACTGTTCCCATTACATAGATGAAAAGCTGAGGTTCAAAAGGTTCATCCCCACAGCCAAGAACATAGTGCAGCCAGGGCGTGGTCCCAGGTCTGAGTCCAAAGCCCTGGCTCTCACCACTGAAACTGGAAGCCACACAAGTTCGGGGCTCGTGCTGCCTGCACCACTCAGCCGACAGATCAATGTAGGAGTTGGGTCGTAGAATAAGCGTTTATTATCAGAGCACTGGTGGTCTGAGAAGGCAGTAGGTTAATACCTCCAAAAATTGCCTTAACAGTCTCAGACAAGCCTGGGACATTTAAGGGAAAATCTGGACATTCCTCTAAAGGATACGTGATGGTTCCAGGGATCTTCATGGAACCTTCTCTGTGGCCACGTGATTGTCTGGTGGAATCAGGAACCCAGGAACAATGATGGGATTAGCCTGGTAGGCCACTGAGATCAATAAGCCTAAAGGTATTAATCATAGGTTTCAGGGTAATTTTCTAAAACAGGGAACTGTACGGGACAGGGGACATTCCGAGCTCAAGCCACAGGGGGATGATCTATTGTTAAGCTATAGGTACGTCAAGGAAAGGTGTGGCTGGGCACGAGGAGAGGCCTCTACTGTGGGGCTGCCAACCGGGCCCTGTTTCACCACTACTGTGGTTCTGTAGGGGTGAGAAAACAAAACAGAACAGTTTTCCTCTACTCTCTATGGTTCTGTAGCTGGCAAAAGACAGATGAACAGGTCATGCTAATTAAACTGACAAAAGACAGATTAATAAGAGATAAGAGTTATGCATGCACAGGTGCTGCTCACAGAACAGAAATGAAAATCCAAAGAAGTGGTTAGGTTTAAGAGCTTATAAACCATTCTAACAAAGGGTGATAAACGGTGAACAGACAAAGGAAAGGGCCTTGGGCTTCTAGGGGTTGTAAATTGTGGAAAGGAAAACATATGGGGGAGACTTATGGAAGATAAGGGTTGTTTGGTAAGGTTTGTTATCTAGACTCAGGCAGTGGCATCTCCAGTGAGAAGAGTCCTCTACTCTTCCTGGGATGGGGGAGGGGCAACTTCACCAAGGGAAATTTAAGTTACTTTTACCAAGGGAAATGTATGCCCTGCTCTTAGGCAGACAGGGAGAAGACGGAGAGCTGCTTCTATGTCTTCTGTTTCTAATTTCCTTCAACTTAGAATAATGTGTATGCCAATGTGGCATATTTTGGCGTGGTATATTCTGGTTCCTTCCAGTTGGTATATTCTGGTCCCTTCCAGTGGTATATTCTGGTCCCTCACAACACATAACACTGTTTTTAAAAGTGCCCAAATATTTATCGAGCCCTATTATATGCTCAGCATTATAGGACCCTTGGGCTTGATCCAGCTAAGTATGAGAACACAAAGCTCCTCCGTGTCAGACAAGCCCCTCAGTGGGGATAGCTGCCCCTTACATCTGGACGTAGTGTCTAAGTTTACAGTACTTCACCCACACCATTCTCAAACAAATGTATGAGGCAGCGTGCTTCCCTTATTTCCGTTTTACAGAAAAGTGACTTAGAAGTCAAACAACTTGCCCAAAGATATCCAATTGGACATCTATCTCCCTTTATTGCTACTACTACTAGTACTACTACTACTATTACACACACACACACACACACACACACACACAGACACACACACACACATTTGCTAGTGAAACTGGTACTGACTCAGATCTCGACTGGCCAACAGCCTAAAGTGGCCCCTATCCATCTTTGGTCATTCACAACGATGGCCATTAGGCTAGGCTTTTAAGGAAGTTTACCTCCCCTCAGTGTATGGCTAATACGAGCTTCATGTACAGGAGCTGGCTATGTCCCTTGAACAGTACATCCAGGTCACTCATAAAGAATATGAGGTGTGATCAAACAATACGGTGAATGTTGAAAAAATAATTATTACAGTAAAAGACACATTGCGATTACTCCCTCTCAAAATGCTCCCCCTCACTTTGAACACACTAATCCCATCGTTCTTGCCACTTTCTGAAGCAGTTCTGGAAGTCCTCTTTTGTGAGTGTCTTTAGTTGCACTGCGGTGGCTGGCTCAATGTCCTGAATCATTTTGACTTTGAGGAAAAGCCAGAAGTGACACGGTGACAGATCTAGTGAATAAGGTGGATGAGGACACACCGTGATGTTGTTATTTGATAGAAATTGCTATATATCAGAAGCGATGTGACATGGAGTGTTGTCATGATGGAAGATGATTTACAGCACACTTTAAAACACACCTTCTCTCAACCTTAGCTCACACCCGACTGACTGTCCCAAACAAGTTGAAATTTGTCACACACTGTTACTAAAGTTCAACGCGCTGCTTGAAGATCCCTGCCTTTCCGTTGAAGGGCACTTGGCAGCAGCATTCACTGTATTTTTTTATCAGAAAGAATAGGGCCACGGGGAGAGAGGGGGGAGGAAAAGAAGGAAGGTGTGAGGGGAGACAGAGGAAAGAGAAGATGAAATCATTCTTAAGAAAGGTACAGCTACGAGACCATCCAGAACTAGATGTTGGTGACTCAGGCCTCCAACTTGCACCTCAAGATAAACTTTAGCTAATTGTAATGGACTATTAGCATTGAAGGCCAGGGAAAAATCTCTACCTCATGTATTGCATGACTGTTCTGACAAGGGTCAAATAAAGAAAAGGGAATCCCACCTCCCAAGAGGAAGTAGTCAGCAAGGACCCACCATGGGAGTGCCTGTAACACCACCCCTGAATCTTGAATATTTCGTGCCCTCGTTCTAATAAAATCCCAAGCCTCTTTGTTCTTGGAGGCAGTTGCTGTTCTCCTGGCCTACTCACACCCATTATTTTGGGAGTGTACTTCCACCCATTATTTTGGGAGTGTACTTCCTTTCTTTTAATAAATCCACTGCTTGTTGGGCTTTGTTTGCTTGGCTTATTTAGTGATCCTGTGATGGCACCAAGAACCCGTTTTTTTTTTTTTTTGGCAACACAGAAACAGGTTCAGCAATATTTCTTTTTGGTGGTTAGTTTATGGCTTGTTAGTGCCTGATAAGGAATGTGTTTGGAAGAGAACTACACTGCATGTCATTGAAGACACTCTACTTCAGATCTATTACAAATCCATACCAGTGTCCTTGTTCCAGAATCTCCCACACACTGGGAAATTTGGCAGAAACGTGGGTTGGCTCTAACAGCCATTCTCAATCATCCCTCTTTTTTTCTGCCTTCAGTTGTAGAGGATGAAAAGTCGGACACTTATTCCCCAAACTTCTTTGCGGTGAGCAGTGGTAAGGAAAGTTGGGTGGGGCAGAGAATAGGTTTGTAGGAAACACTTTTTTTTTTCTCCCCATAAAAGGAGAGGAAGACTGAAGAAAGTTTCGTCTTGCAGTTCTGGCCAACTCCCAGCTTCGTGCTTTCGGATGAGGTACTACTAGGATGTGAAAGCTGGACCTCGGGGGTGCAATAGCACGGGAGCGAGGTTGTGGAATTTAGGGGCTGTGGGAGGAGTCAAGGGGCCGATCCGGCTGGGGATTGGAGGAGACACTGTGGCCGAGAGGGTAAGATTTCCCGGTGAAGCAGAAAGCTAGGGGTTGGGCAGCGCACTAGGGCACGCCTACTTGGCCTGCGGTCATTGGGCGAGATCGCGTTCCGGGGCGTGGCCGGCCCGACCTCAGAACCCCGCCTGTTTGGGCCGCGGCGGGGGCGAAGGGGTGGGGCCACACTTGCTCCGGGCGTGGCCTGTGGAACCTCAGAACCCTGCGACTCGGAGCAGGCGCGTGTCTGCGGGCGCGGGGTTTCTCCCCACGCAGCCTCTCATTTAAATGATGCCTAAGGGGCGGCGCGGCAGCCACAGCCCCACGATGAGCCAGCGGCCGGGCCCGCCCCTCTACTTTCCGTCCCTCTACGACCGCGGGATCTCCTCGTCCCCGCTCAGTGACTTCAACATCTGGAAGAAACTCTTTGTGCCGCTGAAGGCGGGCGGGGCACCGGCGGGCGGGGCGGTAGGGGGCCGTCCACTGCCTCTGGCGCCGCCGGCCCCAGCACCCCCGCCGCCGCCTGGCCTGGGTCCCTCCAGGGAGGCCCCCTGTCCCCCGGCCTGGCCCTCCGGCCTAGCCTCCATCCCCTATGAGCCTCTGCGTTTCTTTTACTCGCCGCCGGGGCCCGAGGTGGCTGCCTCGTCCCTGGCGCCCAGCCCCACCACCCCCCAGCTTGCCTCTGCCTCCCACCCGGAGGAGTTGTGCGAGTTGGAGATCCGGATTAAGGAGCTGGAGCTGCTTACCATCACTGGGGACGGCTTCGACTCCCAACGCTGTGCGTGACCTTCCCGGGCAGCCAGAGCCCATCCTTAGTCTCCTCGGCTCCCTCCTTGGCTCCATGCCCCCCCCCCCTTATGCCCTCCCCCGCAATGTGGCCTCGGGTTCAGACTCTAGCATGCAGGAATCCCAGATCCCAAATCGATCCCCCCAGAACTCCGACTCCCATCCTGGATTCCAACTGACTTTCCCTAACCACAAATCTGGACTTCGCAGACCCTTTTGTCCCAAACTCCATTCTTCCTCAGTCCTGAGCCCTTTCCATAATCTGGAGTCTGAGCCTCCAAACCCGAAACTCTATCCACCACAGCCCCCTTCCTGAATGTCAAGCCTCCTGCACAGTAAGACTCCCACCCCTGGAGCTCCACCTACCATATACAGCCCCTCTCTCTCCAGACCTGAGATTTAGTGTTTGTCTTAAACTGGGGTCCTCGCTGGGAGGTGAGGGAAGTAGGTGAAGGCCAGTTGGAGTGTCTGTAATGGGGAGGCAGGAATTGTGCAAGACCCAGGAGGCCCAAGGACATTCGCTGAGGGGCTTTGGGCCCCTTCACTTCTCAAAGCTGGAAGGTAGCATCCCTGTGACCCCTGGCCCTGGCCTTGTAGTCCTCTCAACAGTGTCCTGGACTCTGCCATTTGATCTCAGGTCTGAAGTTTTAGGGATCTGGACCAGGGCAGACCAGGTGTGCTGATGTAGGTGGGATTCCTCTAGCATGCAAGCAGACTGATTCCTCCCTGTTGGAGAGTAAAATTGTTATATCCAATTCTACTCCCAGAAGGACCTGTTGCACTGTAGAATATTCAGTAGCCATAGGCTGTTCTGCAGACTTTGTCTTTTCCCTCACCGGTTCTGGCTAAGGCTAGCATTTGACCACTGGAGGAGGGCAGATGGTTCAGGAAAGAACCACGATTGTATATTAGAGGTAACATTAGCCCCTCTGCCCGCCACGCAGGGAAGGGGAGTATGAAATAACCTAAATGTTTAGGTTGATGCTGTGGTGGGAATAGTCCCCAATTCATAGGCACCTTGTAATGCCCTCTTCCCCATAGCTAGGGGAAGAAAACAAGTCCTAGAAAACTTGGGCTTTCTAAGTCCTGGATTGCTCAACTGTATGTTCTCCACATGTTTTGGCTGTTAGGGTTTTTCCCCCCACCCATCTCAGATCATAATGGGTTTGGGGCTCATGTAGGGGACACATAATTGCTTTGAAAGTGTTAGGAAAAGCCCTTATCTCTCCTCCAGCTAAGTTTGTTTTGCTCTCCTGCAGATAAGTTCTTAAAGGCGCTGAAAGATGAAAAGTTACAAGGACTGAAGACCAGGCAGCCTGGAAAGAAGTCGGCCTCTCTCTCCTGAGGAGCTGCTCACCAGAGCAGCTCACCTCTTTAGGTGTTAGTGCTTAGATATTGTGTCCCGTTTGTTGTCATTTCAAAGATCGATATTTTCTGTTCTGTATTTACTGCTATTCTTGTTGCTCCCAGCACATACTCATACAGTGCCCACTTACGTGGTAAATCTCATTGTCTCTCTTCTCTCTGTGCTGCTGCTGAGAGAGCTCTCTCTCTCATGGGGTCTGGAAGCTACTGCCCCGCTGGCATTCAGGGGCTCCAAAGACCAGGGTAGGCGATCCCCAACACTGCCAAGTCAGGAGGGAATTGGGGAAAACCAAGGGCAAAATATATTTGGTTCTGTTGCTGCATCCCTGCTCAGAAAGGCTCTTTAAGGACTGGAACAGTGGGTTGGTTTGTTTTCAAACAGCTTTAGTCCTTGCAAGTGTTTTGTTATTTTAATGGTTTTTGGACCACAAAACTATTTGATAGATCAAAGCCATGTTCTATCCTAGAAATTCATATGTTCAAGAAATATTTATGGAGAACTTATTATGTGCGAGGCACCCTCCTAGCTTTTTAGGATTTGGGGTGGGGGAGACACAGACAATAAATATCATAAAGTAAATTATAATATGGTATCACAGAAGATGACATGGTAAGGGGGGAAAAAGAGTAGGCGGAGGATGGTCAGGAGTGTTAGGCAAGCAGGTGGAATTTCAAATAGGGTTTCTTGATGAGGTAATAGTTAAACAAACTTTGAAACAGTTGCTAGCCATGTGGCACCCTGGAAATGTTCCAGGCAAAAGAACCAGTGCAAAGGCTGAAGGCATGTTGGTATGTTTTAGGGTCAGCAAAAAGCCCAGATGGCAGGAGCAGGAGTGAGAGTGGTAGGGATGCTTGCAGAGAGAGTCCATTCTTGGACCTTATAGCCCGTGGTAATGACTTTGGGTTTTACTCCTAGTGGGATGGGGAGTAGTTAGACGGTTTTCAGCCAGTGAGTGACAGGCTCTGACTTGTGCTGCTACGTTGAGAACAGACTGAGGAAGGAAGCAGGGAAAGCAGTTAGGGGCTGCAGTAATTAATAATCCAGCTAAGCAAGAAGTGAGAGTGCAGAGCCCCATCTGCCCTTTTTCTTCTGCTGGGTGAGAGGTGTCTGTGGGGCACCTGCTGCCACTACCGCCCCTGCCCCCGCTGCCAGGTGCTGTCTCTGCGTTGAGGAGGAGGAGTGAGATCTCAGCGACACAAGCACGCACATAAAAGTATTTTGTGAAACGAATCTTCAACCAGGTAGAACATTTTGATGCTTGGCCTCCCATCTGCCTTCACTATGCCAGCAGCAACTGTTGATCATAGCCAAAGAATTTGTGAAGTTTGGACTTCTTGCAAAGGAGAACGAAAAGGAGTGGTCAGTGAGTCAGACGTGTTAGAAGCCAAGTGAAGAAAGTATTTAGGAGAAGGGTGTGGCCGGCTCTGACAAATAGTGCTGCTGGGCCAAGTAAGATGAGCCTGAGGAATTCACTCTTAGCTGTAGCAATGTAGATTGAGTATTGGTGATCTTGTCAAGAACAGATTTGGCTGAGTGATTGTGGTTAGTGCCTGACCGGCGCAGTTTTAAGAGAATGGGAGGCGATGAGTTGGAGACAATCGGTGTAGATGACTAAAGGAGACCAGCTGCCAAGGAGAGCAGAGAACAGTAGCTGGCAGGGCAAGCGGGGTTGAAAGTTTTATTAAGATGGGAGAAAGGACCACATGTTTGTGGTCTGAGAGGGAATGAGTCAGTAGAGGGAGGAAAACTGAAGACGTAGAAGAGAGACGAGGAAGTGCTGGGATGGTGTCCTTGGATGGAGGAGAGGGATGGGATCTAGTTTATAGTAGAGGGGTTGGCTGTAGATGGGAGCAGAGATGGTTCATCTGTAGTGACAGATGGTCACATCAATGCTATGAGGGTGCAGATGCTGGTAGAGGGGTACATGGGATAGTGGGAGACCTGGAAGTTGCATACATGTGCCCAAAAGTTTGTGCAGTGACCTCCAGCTGGAGGAGAGAAGTGAGCAGGTCTACAGGACCCAGCTAGAAACCCTAGAAGTGAGTTCAGGGAGCCAGGTGGAGACTGGCAAGTTGCAGAGTGCATGCCTGACTGGGGGTAGCTGATACCCAGCTCCAGCTGCTAGTTGCCTAGCCAGGAGTATGGATACGGTGTCAGGTAAAAGCTCCTGCTTTCTAAGTCTTAGCAATGAATTCAAATATTTGCAAATACAATGCAGGCCAAAGAGAATAAAGGTTCAATGGTCACCCAGAGTTTGCTAGCTCTGCTCTACCCACAGGAGTCCTAGCACTTTGGGCAGGGATTCCAGGCTCTGTCTCCCCACCCCAGGAAGAAGCCAGATTCCTGTTGCCCCAGGCTACTTGTTATTAGAGAAACATGCTTGTTCTTACAGAATGCCTCAGGCTTGCAAAGCCAGTGAGGGAGTGTCATGCAGAGTGGCATGCGGAGTCTCTAGTCCTGCTCCCCAAGAACTCAGGATATGGTGAGGCCATAAGAACGCAGGATATGGTGAGAACATAAGAACGCAGGATATGGTGAGGCCAAAAAGGAACACCCATGGAGCCATAGTAGGGGAGTCACTATATTCTCGCTGGCGGCTGGGTTGGAGACACAGGAAGCAGGAGCCACACTATCCATAACCTGTTGTCCACTTCTCTCTGCCAACCCACCCCACTTGCTAACTGCAACCTGCTCTTGCTAGCTCAACCACCATCTTCTTGCTAGCCCCCATTTGCTGCTAGCGTAGCCAAGGCAGTTATATTAGTGGCCAATGGCTCACTGGTTACAGGTGACGGCCAACTAGCCACAGCTGATGGCCATCCAATCACAGTTGATGGCCATTTACTACCCAAGTGAGCACCTTTCCACATGAGGCCGAGAGCCTGGAAACTGCACTCCTGGCTCTGTTCCCACAGGGGGTTTGGAGAATCTTAATGAGAATAAATCAGGCATCAGGAAACACCGTTCGCCTAGCTCAGGTGAAGACAAAGCTATCCAGTGAGGACCTGTTTCTTATTCCCTCCCCCAGAGTCCCCCTAGCTTCCACTCTACCCCTCCCACCCTCAGAAGATTGGACACCCATTCAGTGCACGCCCTGTGCTGGGCACAGAGGGAGGCAACTGACATGAACAATCTCATTTAATTCTCACTACCACCTTGTGAAATAGGTACTACTCTTGTCACGTTTTACAAATGAGGGAACAGAGGCTCCAAGAGGTGAAATGCTTTGCCCACAGGCACAGCGCTAGGGAATGGCAGAGCCAGGACTGGAACCTGGGCCTGTCAAGGTTCTCCTAAGTTCTCCTGTTCGGTGAGGTACGGGTAGAAGGGAAGCCCCCGATGAGCCGTCAAAAAGAAGCATCTGGCTCAGTGCTGGCAGGGCACAGTTTGGGGGTTGGCTGGGTTGCCTTCCACAACTTCCCAAGTGAGACTGGGATTGACAGATTATGGTATTACAGCCAAGGTCCCAGGAATGCCTTGTCGCCTATCCCCTCATCCCACGGCTTTGCTCGCAGGTCCCGTTATCAGCACAGTGGAGAGGCAGGTCATGTGATTGTCAGTTCCTCCAGAACAAAATGGAATGGAAGAATTGTTCCTCCAAGAAAAGGATGCTTGGGAGATGAAAATGATAAGGGTCCCGACTGAGAGAACGCCACATGCAAGGAACAACAGAGAAATGCAGTGGCATGCTGTAGCCAGCTTGAACAGCTTGGGGGGCCAAGTTTTAAATTTTCAGGAATTTGTAAGCTGGTTGTTAAATACAGCCATTATTAGAAATTAAACCATATCAACGTACAATTTGGCTGTATTTGAAACTAAAGTAATAAATACTCAAAATCTATCACTTCCTAATTATTTTGCTACATTTCACCATTACCTGTGTTCATGGGGTTATTTAGGTCTGCTGCGTCTGCATGGTGGAAATCCTATATAATGGTATGCTAATGTACATTATTTCCTAATAATGTTGTGCTGATATCTAGAAATTGGCCACGACGGGAGTATTTACACCATGGACATTGGCAAATGTACGAATCACGGTCATTCCTCTCTCTTCCTTCACCAGCCAAAGAATTGGTTATTTAAACATTTACTAGAACACCGCCAGATAAACGAGAAACAAAAGTACTACTTTGTTTATAACTCAGCTAAAGGGAAAGCTGCTTTGAGGCTTTCAAAGTTGAGCTGAAGATATAAATAAAGCTCCCTGCTTCCTCTGCCCACTCAGTTACAGACATGGAAGAGGAGGGAGGAAAACCTGGTCATGTCTGCTCACCAAGGCAGGTTGTGCCTTGTAATAGGCTCTCAGGGAGCACATGCATACTGACTTTTTTATTTTTTCCATTGGGTAACAGTGTGGTTTTTCCCCAGGGCCCATCAGCTCCAAGTCAAATCGTTGTCTTTCAGTCTAGTGGTGGAAGGCGCAGCTCAGGTCCAAGTCCAGTGACCATTTTCAATCTAGTTGCAGGAGGCACAGCCCATCATCCCATGCAGAAATAGAATCGGCAACCTTGTTGTTAAGAGCTTGAGCTCTAACCAACTGAGCTAACTGGCCACCCCTGTACTGACTTTTAAGAAGGCGTAAGCCTGCCCATTGGTGATGCAGAGCCCAAGAGATGTCCTGGGCCATGACCAATCAGATTAGCAACTTCTATTTTTGGGAAATTAGGGTAGAGAGTGGGCAGAGGTAATGGCCTGTTAATGAAGTCCCTTCTCTCCAGTGGCAACTGTTTTGAGCAAGATGAAATAGGAAATCTGATAGGGCACCAAACTGGCTATTTATATCATGAATACTTTATCACAGATCTGTTAGGCCTGAGAGAAATATAAATTTCAAGTGTGATGGGAAAACCTCCCTCTACTTTATCCAGATAGTATGTGCCCCACTCTGTGGCCAGACGAGTCAGGCAGGGCCAGTGCTTACAGAGGCCTGGCTTCTTGGAACAAAAGGAAGGGAGAACAAATCACTGATTGAAAGCTTTCTGGATCCCTGAAGGTGAACACCATGTTGGTGCCTCATGGAACTCTGCCCTTTTCCTTTCAACCGTGTCTTGGGTCTGTAACCAACCAGAAATGTGACCTTGGGAAAGTTACCTAGCCTCGCTAAGCCTGTTTCCTCATCTATAAAATGGAGACACTGCTCTTACAGGAAGGTTGGTTGGGGGACAACAAATAAGGTGATAGATATGAAACTGCCCCCAATGGGGAATCATTATTATTATTTCCCTGAGTATGTTTAGGACACAGCCTTCACTGTTGAGCTACTGGTGCACGGAGTGGTGGGGACCACAGGATGTAAGCTGAAGGGAGGCCCAATCTGTAGGGAGGAAGAAGCCCAAGAGCTCAGCCTCACACAGGTGATAAGGAGGTGAAGCTGGCTGGGAGGCAGTGTGACGCTTTTCTGGAAAGGGCGAACCACATTTCTCCCAAGCAGCATCAGATGGCCCCCATCAGGCAGGCAAGGCCAAGGGCTTGGACTCTGTAGATGGTGTCCTGAAGGGAGGGCAAAGCAGGGGTTTCATCCTCACCCAGTCCTTTAATCCGGCCCACACCGTCAGCACACCCAAGAAGATATCTAACGGTGCAGCAACTGGAGGGAAAGTGATAGAGAGGACTCCAGAAAGTGCATTGATCCCACAGAGCTGGGAAATCAACAACTCTAGGTGCTTTCTTGGTTGGGGAAACAGAAGTCCTCTCAAACTCTCTTACTTAAATAACAAGAGTGCTGACAGGTTTTTTTTAAACTTTTTTTTTAGGGGAACAGGACTTTATTGGGGAATAGTGTGTACTTCCGGGACTTTTCCAAGTCAAGTTGTTGTCCTTTCAGTCTTAGTTGTGGAGGGTGCCGTTCAACTTCAAGTTGTTGTCCTTTCAGTCTTAGTTGTGGAGGGCGCAGCTCAGCTCCAGGTCCAGTTGCCATTGTTAGTTGCAGGGGACGCAGTCCACCATCCCTTGCGGGAGTCAAACCGGCAACCTTATGGTTGTGAGCCCCCGCTCCAACCAACTGGGGCATCTGGGCACCCAGGAGCTGAGCGGCAGCTCATTGACTTCATTCTAGTTGCAGAGGGTGCAGCTCGCTGGCTCATGTGGGAATCGAACCTGCAGACCCATTGCCCAGAGCTTGCGATCTTACCAACTGAGCCACCCATCCGCCCCTGAAGCAGGGTTTTGTCTACAAGCAATAGAAATGAATACAAGAGAAATAAAAAAGAAAAATCTCCAGGCCTTCAGAAGGAGAGGAATGAGGTACTGCCACTGGAGAACTGAGCTTTAGCTACCATTCCTTGGAGAGGCAATGTGATTGGCTCATTGGGCTACATGTCCATCTCTGTCCCTGTTGGGGATAGGTGGCCAGGGTCCTGTGATTACAGTCCCACCAGAAGCACTTGGAGACGGGGAGCAGCTACAAAGACACCTGCTCATGGGTCTCAGGCCAATTGGTACCAGGGCCTGGAAGCCACCAGGAGTCTAGGCAGCTGCCCTCCTATTCTTTTTCTCTCCACAGACCTGCTGCACCTGCCACCCCTTCCTGCCTTTTCATCAGCTTCCTCATAAGTTAGCTACCAAGTGACATGCAGGAGCTATGTCAACTGCCCGCAGTAAACTCTTTCCTAGTTCCAGTGTCTAAGAGAAGAATCGAGGGACTCCTCAGCTGGTCTTGAGCTGGGTTACAAGTGGGGGAGAGGAGAGACAGAACAGCAAAGGTCATGTAATCACCTGGAGGAAGAGTCAGCAGAGGTGTGAGGGAGGATTCTTCCCCAAGGAGGAATACAGGTTAGCTCTTCCACCTATCCATTCACTTCCCCGGGATTTTTAATTTTAGGGTTTATCTGAATGAGGTACAAACATTCTATAACTGAAAACAGTGCACGTAAATTAAGCCTGCATTCATTTACTCATGTGTTCAATCCTTTATTCGTTTAATTGTTCTTTCAGTGAAGCAGGTTCTAATCTTCTTTGAGCCCTTTTACTCACCTGGACGTGCCTGATCATTTCCCCTGCCTGGGTTGTTGTGAATTAACTGAGATAATGCATGTCAATGGTTCAGCTCATGACCTGACACACACACACAGCTGATGCTCACCATCATTTTGCCTCAGAAGGTTTGCTGGGCAGATTTGCATTCAAGTTTCGGGTCATTGACACCAAATTCTCCTGTTTCTCTCGTGGTGGGATCCACCAGATGGCAGCAGGGATTTAGAAGTGGGATGAAACAGCCCCCTTCCCTTTCCAGTCCTCTCACATCCAGGGCTGACATTTATCGGCTTGTTCATTATTATCTAGAAGAAAATCCAATTTGAAAACGTTTGGGGAGCAGGAGACACTGCAGCCATTAAAGGGGCCTCTCCCAGAGGCCTGTGAAGAGTCATGTTTTACTTGCA
This sequence comes from Rhinolophus hipposideros, assembly GCF_964194185.1. Taxonomy (NCBI): domain Eukaryota; kingdom Metazoa; phylum Chordata; class Mammalia; order Chiroptera; family Rhinolophidae; genus Rhinolophus; species Rhinolophus hipposideros. Next base: position 23,234,471 of record NC_138056.1, read on the forward strand.
CAGAGAAAATCTCTTTTCAGAACCAGTTTCAAGGTGAAAAGTCCAGTTCACATGTTTAAAGTAAGCTGGGTTGAACTGATTGATACTTATTATCTGTATTGGTCTGCTCGGGCTACTATAACAGAATATCAGACTGGGTGGCTTAAACAACAGACATTTATTTCTCATAATTCTGGAGGCTGGGAAGTCCAAGATCAAGGTGCTGGCTAATTCAGTTGCTGGTGAGAGCTCTCTTCCTGGCTTGTAGACGGCCCCCTCTTGCTGTGTTCTCACATGGCAGAGAGAACCCTGATGTCTCTCTTCTTATAAGGACATTAATTCCATCACAAGGGCTCCACCCTCATGACCTTAGCTAAACCTAACCACCCCCAAATCCCAACACATTGGGGATTAAGGTTTCAACATATGAATTTGAGGGTGGAGATGGGGAGGCACAAGTCAGTCGTAGCATTATCTACAGTGTATTCCTAGTGAATCTTTTGTTTACTGTTATTTTTCTACCTAGTTCCTATTATTCACACACACACACACACACACACACACACACACACACACAGAGTCGTGTACCACTCAATGACGTTTCTATCAATGACAGGTTGCATATGCGACGATGGTCCCATACGATTATAATGGAGCTGAATTTCCTGTAAAAAAAAAAAAAAAAGGAAGGATATGTAGTTCAGGGGCAATTTTTTTCTCTTGGACAAGAGCAATATTTGTGAGGCTCGGCAATAGATTGCCCCTCACTTATAGCACCTTAATTTTGAGTGCAAAGTTTACGTCCCCATCAGTCAGCCACTGACGTGTTTCAGCACAGAGGAGCCTGTCCCCCCAGCACTGCATATTCAGAAGGCGCTACTGCCCTCCTAGATCTAGCTTGATGGTCTTCAGAGCACATTGGTGAGGACCTAAGACCCTGTACAAGGACACAGGTCCACAGGATCTGTAACAGGGATTAAGTGCCACTGCCACGTTAGTAAAAGCTTTCTGTGGTAGTGTGGAGCCAGCTTGTCCCTGTACGTTGGAAATACTATCAGGTTGTAATGATGTAAAGCATAGATAAGTTTTATTTCTTCAGTTCAATGCCAGAGGGAGCCTTTTGTGTCAGGGCCATGGAACCCAAAACAAATTTCCAAAGTAAAAATATTGAGTCCTCAGTTCTACACCCTTAAATGTTAAACACGCTCCCCCTTTTTATAAAAAATTCCACAGAGTTTCTTAATCTGACCACTGCTCCAACATGTAATAATCAAAACCACAGTGCTGTGACATTGCCCTGTGTTCTTTTATCTCTCCATCTTGATTCTTTTTCCTATTGACCCACAGGCCACCTTTCACTCCCTCTGACAGTCGCTATTATGGTGATGTAGGCCTGACCCAGCCAGTTTCTCCTCGATATTTCCAGTCAAGCCAGTCCCCATCCCTGTTCATGGAGCAGTATTGACAGCTTTGGTGTTCTGTTTCTGCCCCTGTTGGAAGGAAGCAGAGGGAGGGCTTGTGGGCCAGTGTTTATGAATTCTACAGTCATGTCCTTGGCTTTCACATTCACTCATATCTGCTTATCTACCTAGCTAAGGACTGTTGTCTCTCTGCCTGTTTATTATCCGTAATTATTGTTATCTCTAATGGTTGAATGGCCTACATCTATGGTGCCTAATAGAACTTTCTGCAGTGACAGAAATGTTCTATATCTGTGCTGTTGAATATGGAAGCCATTAGTCACATTGGGCGATTGAGACTTGACATGTGGCTAGTATATTCTTTAAATTTAGGTTTAAATAGCCACAGGGGGTTAGTGACTACCGTATGGGACAGCTCAGGTCTAGATAGAAGTACACACACACACACACACACACACACACACGCTTTTTCGCTTATTTAATCAATTAGATTGTGTTGAGTTTGGAAAGAGGGAAAACTTGGTTTCCAGAATGAACTGATGCAGGAGTAGATAAAAATGATATTTCTTTATAAACAAGGAAACTAAGGGTCAGAGAAGTAAAGTTACTGCCTAACGTGTCACAGCGAGTCAGCAGCAAAGCCTGCCTACCCACTTTCTCCAGGTGGCAGCTCCTTCCTCTGTGTGAGCCCCCAGGTATCTAGCTTAACGGCTCCTACATCAGTTAACTCTGGAAACCAAGCCACTATTAAATCCCAAATTGTCCCTCTTTCCTATACTGTACGTTACATCCTTGTGACTTATTTAGTGTATAACTTGAAGCTTTTCTTCATTTCACAGATAAGGCTCAGAGAGGGGAATGATGTGCCCCTAGTAACACGACTAGAAAGTTTCTTTCACTTTTCAAAATACAATCTTTTAAAAATGGATTTATTGAAATATAAATGGCATATAATGAACTGCACATATTAAAAGCATACAATTTCACCTTGTCTTGTACACCTGAAACTAATAAAAAAAAAAAGAAAAAAAAAGAGGAAAAAAATAATAAAAGCATACAATTTCCTAGGTTTTGACATACAAGGCTGGACAATTAAGTTTGTGAACCCATCCTAGAAAATGTGCTACACACCTCATTGCTGAATATCTCCACAGTCACCTTCAAAGTACTCCTCTTGGGAAGCTATGCACCGACTCCAGCACCTAGTCTACCCTTCAAAGCAATTTTGGAACTCTTCTGGAATGGCCATCAGAGCTGTCGTCGTATTACCCTTGATGTCCTGAATGTCATCAAAACGTCTTCCTTTCAGTATTTCCTTTATCTTCGGGTAAAGAAAGAAGTCATTGGGGGCCAGATCAGGTGAGTAGGGAGGGTGTTCCAATACAGTTATTTGTTTACTGGCTAAAAACTCCCTCACAGACAGTGCTGTGTGAGCTGGTGCATTGTCGTGATACAAGAGCCACGAATTGTTGGTGAAAAGTTCAGCCTGTCTTACTTTTTCATGCAGCCTTTTCTGCACTTCCAAATAGTAAACTTGGTTAGCTGTTTTGTTCAGTTGGTACAAATTCATAAGAAATAATCCCTCTGATATTAAAAAATGTTAGCAACATCGTTTTGACTCTATATTTGGACTGACAGAACCTTTTTGGTCATGGACAATTGGCTGACTTCCATTGTGCACTTTGACGCTTTGTTTCAGGGTCGTATGGGTATGCCCATGTTTCATCACCAGTGTTAACATGGCCCAAAACATTGTCTTGCCTTTCCAAAAGGTCCTGGCAAACTTCAACTCTCCTTTGCTTTTGTTCATTGGTGAGCTCCTTTGGGACCATTTTTGCCCACATCATTCTCATGCCAAAATTTTCAGTTAAGATTTTCCTAACTGTTTCTCTATTAATGTTTACTCGGTCTGCCATGCTTCTCACAGTCAGCCAACGATCTTGACACATAATTCGATGAATTTTTGCAATGTTTTCATCAATTCTGCTCACTACTGGCCTCCCTGACCTCTCTTCATCAGTGACGCGTTCCCTCCCCTCAGAAAAACGTTTAGTCCATTTGTACCCTGCTGTTTTCTTCATGGCATCCTCCCCATAAGCTTAGACTAATATGTCCATGATTTCACTTCTACTCTTGCAGAGTTTAACAAGAAATGTAATGTTTGTTCGTTGCTCTAATTCAAGCTTAGACATTCTAGTGACGGCACAGGAAACACGCAACCACAATAATGAACGCCACTCAGCAAGAAACCGCCCCATGTTGACGTGAACACAGCCGTGAGACACTGATGTACCACGGTTATGAAACCTTACCCAGCTGTTGGTAGAGTGTCGCCTATGTAAGCTCACGGGAGCAAGTTCGCAAATCCTAATTGTATGTTTGCTCTCCTATTTCTGATGGGGACCAGCACGGAGAGGCTGGGTTTGCCATGGGGATTTTCCGGCTCCCCGGGTCTGTGTCTGTCTGCCGTTCCTGGTACTAAAGAAGGCACCACCACTTCCTTTCACTTGATCATTTCATTTGTCCTGAAATATAAGAACAGCCAGGGTCCAGGAAGAAAGAAAAAGAAAATGGAGGAGCAGGGAACTCCTCAGTCCTATTCTCTGTAATGGTCACCACCCCATGGGGAGCCCCACAAAAGCATTTTGTGGGGCCTCCAAGTTCATTCCTCATCACTGCAGCAAGACAGGGGCTTTGGGGCTGTCTTTTGTGCATATTTGAGCCCTCTTTACACAGGAACAGAGAGAGGAGTAAAACGTTGCTCTTTCAGTCTTTAACTACTTTTGTAAGTACTTGCAAAGAGCTTCAGTGGATTAGGCTCCAGGGAGAAACAGCACTGCATTGCTGCCTGAGCTACCCAAGTCTCACAGGAGCCACAGAAGTCCCAGGGTGCTCTCCATTAGGGCATAAGGCCTCCTGAGAAACAGTAGGTTGGTCTTTGTCTATTTTTGTTACAAGAGACAGACTCTCTTTCCTATGAGCTAAATCTCCTTGGCCTCAAGGTTACTTCTTACTCAATAGTCTTAGACCTTTGCTTTGAGCCCATCATGGTCGCTCTGAGTCCTGATCATTTAGTTTCACCATGTGCTGCTAAGAGACTGTTTCTTGGTAATTACTAGAGAGAGAATCTGATGGCCTAGCCCCATGTGCTGAGTCATATGCCTTGTAGCTGATGAGCCTATGACTTTGTAGCTGTTGGGTCGGATGTCCCTGTCCACTCAGCTTAGGGCAGAGGCAGAGCAGGGAGTATAACACAGGGTCTCTGGATAGGGCTGCACAGAAGGCAGGCATCATGATTACTGGGAGAAGCACAGGGTGGGAGAGGTAGGTGGTCTCCGGAGTGTCCCATAGCAGTATCATCCCTGGACTCCTTGGGGGCCACTGACTTGGATGGGACTTCTTCATGCTCTGAGAAGGGTACATAAGCAGACATTGGCTATTTCTGCCCTGGACACCATCTGACCCAAGAACAGTCATGAATAGGCTGGAACTGCTTCTCTGGGGCCTGTGGATGGCCAGCGGTGAGCTCTTTTTGGACAGTCAGCTCATGTCCCAGGCTGGGATGGCTTCTGAGACCACACAGGGTCTGCCAGGCCTACAACTATTCTTTACCAATCCCTAGCAGGACCTGATGCTCAGCAGGGTTGTGAAGGGGGTTCCATCTCACCCTCTGGAAGAGGCAGAATGACAAGCAGGCAGGTTTTGGGGTATGAGAAAGCCTTTGCCATTTTATTTTACAATAAAAAATTCTGACAGCAAATGAACACTCTGTTCCTGGCAGAGGCCAAGGACGTACAAAGTTAATTAGAAAACAAAGCATTAAATGACAACAGCTACAGTCAAGGCTCCGGTTCAGTACTCGTCTTTGCCCAATGTGTCTAAGGGGGTTGGTAAGGAATCGCCCCAGTCTGGTTTTCCACCCAGAGTGAAAGCACATGTACGAGTACTTACACATCCTCCAAATCATAGACAACAACAGCAGCAGCAAAATATAGCTCCAGATGAGGCTGGCCTTTTTTTGTGGGCAGCTCCAAACTTAAAAATGGCTTGCTTATTCATTTATTTATTTTATAGAATATAAATTTAAAAAATTTTATAGAACATGTGACAAATTAGTTCAGTGGATGGAAGGAGAAGTTTTGTTAGATAAGACGGAATTATGAAGCCAATACTTTAGCAAGAATACCTTCAAATATACTTTTCAAAGCATATCCACATACATTATGCCACATTCTCCTGATAACCACCACAGGAAGTAAGAAGTGCTGATGTTGTTACACCCCTTAATTACACAGATAAGGAATCAGAGATTGATTTATAGTGAGTTGACTAAGAACTTGACAGTTTATGCCTTTTTCAAATTTTCCAGACCAATGATACTTCTCCAACTGCTACAAACATTCTCTCGGTTTGTGTGTGGGTTAGGGGTGAGCTTAGACATACGGTGCAGACGGGGGAACATAAGGTTAGGCCCCAGCTAACTTATATTAAATATAAATTTAAATATAAGCCTCCCTCCATAATTTACAACAGTCTGGCCAAGGTCAGAGAATAAAAACAATCAGTTTCTAGATTTTATTATATAGTAGCTTTTACTGACGTTGGGTTTGATCAATGGAGACAAACGCTGCCACATTCCAAATTTCCCTAGTTTTGAAACCTGCAAAATCAAAGCAACTTAATAGCCTTTAAAAGAATTTGTTTCTGGCACTATTAATTCTGTTTCCTAAATATTCCTTTCCAGAAATACCCTACATGTCAGCACCTACCACAGGCTAGGATTCTGTAACACTTCACCTTAAGAAATCAAGAGACCTTTCAATGCCTGGAACACTAACTTATTATGTTTGAGCCACAGGAATATCAATTTCCCTTGAAACTAATTTTGTTTCCAAAGATTCTATTGAGAGGCTCATGGGTTTTCTCATCCATGCAAGCTTGTGGCCGTCAGCCATGTTGATAGCACTTGAGCTGAGATCATGCATTTCAACTTATAAGTATTTCTTGTCTGCTGAGCAAGACATTGTGCTAACTGGGCCTTGGTTAGAAATCACTTCTTAGATCCAGCAGCAACGTCAATAGCACTGGTGGTTGGTGGGAAGTGATTGGGTCAGGCGTGGACAGTCTGCCATGGTTTCAAGCTAATGCATTCTCACTGATTTACAAATCAAGGAAGTCCTCTCCTCTCTGTGGCAGTATCCATGGGGACTACTCACCTGCTGGCTGGTATCCTAGGAATACTGGTCACTTCCAGTATTTACTGGTCAATTGCAGGTTCCTTTGAAGGTCCTGTCCATTCATGCTCCTTCCTTTGGGTACTAGGCCTCAACAAAAGCTCTCATGGAAAGGGTCAGTCCCAGGGGACATGCTCTTGTTACACGACTCTGCCTCCTTGGTTACAGCTGATTGGATAGACACCTGCCCCAAGGGTGCCTGATCCATGAACTGGACCAATCAGACTCCCAAGCATTTGCCCTGGAGGGCACAGAGTTAGAAAGGGATGGGTACTAAAAAGGGAAGGTTGTGTGGAGTGGGTCCCAGGGTGGATTTTGAGATGCACAGACAGCAATGAGAAAACAGAGAAAGCTAGTAGGCTGAGGGAAGCAAGAGATCTGAGCAGATATGCAGAGAGAAATAGAGGTGCAACTTGCTTGGAGAGAGAACATCAGGACAAAAGAGAAGACGCAGTCTCCATCTCTTTCCCATATGGGAACTGTGTTTTGTTTCTATGACACAGCCCTCTATCTTTCAGTCAACCCCTGAAAGCATGAATTAGCAAGTGTGAATGGGTTTCTAGTCCTTGCAAAGTTCCTTGACTAAAATACCTTTAGAGCTGACTCAGTGGCAGAGTTTAATCTCCAATACTAGCTGTATCTGAGTCAGTCACTGCTCCAAGCTAACTTACTGTCTTTCCCTTAGAGCATTCGGCTGTGTTTTGTAAGTCCAAACTATTTTCTGGTGTGTGGAAGAAGGAATGGGTTAAGTTTAAATTTTGCTCTCAATCTTTTAAAATAATATCTGTTATTTTATTCATTAAACATTGAGTTCCTGGGTGTTATGTAGAAAAAAAAAGCTTATTTATCTCTAATCAATATTTAAATCTTTTGATCCATTTCCCTAATTTCTGCCTGTTAGAGAAGCGTTTCCTTTAGTCAGGTATTTAAATTCCTCTCCTCCTCCATCTGTACTCTCTCTCAGAAGTTTTTTTTTAAAATCATAACTCTAACAATTTCCTATCCATTCTTCCATCCAGATTGCTCAGAAATTAGATGCCCATCTGCTGAATTCTTAAATTAAAAAATGCACAGATAACTTCTCCTGGGACCAGAGAATTGATTCTTGCATAATCCATCCTGTTTTAGCCATCTTAGGCTTCTATAACAAAGTATCATAGGCTGGGTGGCTTACATACAACAGAAATTTATTTCTCACAGTTCTGGAGTCTGGAAGTTCAGATCAGAATGCCAGCATGGTAGGGTTTTGGTGAGAGCCGTCTTCTAGGTCACAGACTGTCGACTTCTTATTTTATCCTCTCAGGCAGAAAAGGAGGCAAGAGAGCTCTCCGAGGGGGAGAGGGGATCCTTTTCATAAGGACATTAAATCCATTCATGAGGTCTCCAGTCCTATGATCTAAGCACTTCCCAAGGCCTCACCTCCTAACACCATGACAGTGGGGGTTAGGATTTCAACACATAAATTAGTGGTGGTGGTGGTGGGATACAGTTCATTCATAGCACATGATGAAACAGGCAACTTGCTGCTCCATAGGTAACAACTGCTATTTCATGTCATGGGTACCAGGGCACACAACAGAATTTTTCCTGCACCACCAGACTGCCTCCCCCAGTGCAGAGCATGGAATCTGCTACCTCCCAATGACAAGTTATCAGGGCCTCCCTGCCTGCCTGTTTGGAACCATGGCACTGAGAGAGGAATACACCCCTAATCTTGAACAGCAGTTGAGAACACCATTTCCTTGATGGCACTTTCTGGGAAAAGCCATAATGCATTTCTTTTCAGAATGCAGAAAATTCACATCAAAACTAGTTCCAAAAAGTGTTTATTATGCCACAAATGCATTGTTCTCTATACACTTTATCTGAAGTTCTTTACATATTCAGTCATCTTTTGTCTTCACAAGAACATGGGGAATCTCTTATATGACCCTTGTCTACTTTTTAAACTTCCTAGCAGAGTTCAAGAAATGCATCATAGACAAGCGTGCAGGCAGCATGGTGAAATGGAAAGCAAGTTGGATCATGAATTAGCAGGCGTGGGCTGGAATCCTCAGGCAGGTCACTTCATGTCTCTGGACTTTCACTTCCTTCTACAAGGTAACCAAGGTCTTTGTGACTTCTTCAACTATCTAGAAGGTCATGAGGAACACAAAGTCTCTGGGTTCTCCTGGAACTCTATTTGTACTTCCACGAGGCACTTTGGACCATCTGCCTTTTCACTGAACCAACTGTCCAGGTATCTGTCTCCATGAGTACAGGAGCCTTCAGAGATGGGACTACATCTTAGTCACAGAAAATCAAACAATGGTGGCTGTCTCCCCATTGGTGGGAACACATGAACAGAGGGTCTTCTTTAAACTTAAAGTTTTCCTTCCATATACTTTTCTTAAACTGTGGTGTCTAGTTTAAGGGAGTGTCTGATTTAGCATGCTGTATTTTTTTTTTTTTTTAATTAATTTTATTGGGGTGACAATTGTTAGTAAATTTACATAGATTTCAGGTGTACAATTCTGTATTACATTGTCTATAAATCCCATTGTGTGTTCACCACCCAGAGTCAGTTCTCCTTCCATCACCATATATTTGTAGCATGCTGTATTTTTAGTTGTCTCAGTTGACTAACTTAGTATTTCACGGGGTTCTGTAAAGACCGCAATGATTTTTCTCTCCAACCTCTTAGCCATCTGGAGCCCGACCACTGCAAACCATAGGCTCATTCTCTGTAAATCACTGGCACACCCACAGCTCAGACACTGCCTTGGAAGCATGTGCATGTATTTTAATTACACTAAGTTCTTAAAACTTCATTTTCACATAACAGTATTTCTAGGTATTTATTTACCAAGTAGACTAAGTACTGGGTTGATGTCATTGCACTGATGAAATATTAATATTATTGATAAGGCGGGACAATGTAGCTGACTTTATCAGACTCATACCATTTGCATGAAAAGGCTGAGTTTCTTTGGCTCTTTGTTCATTCAAGTGCATTGAATACCAATTTGGATAGACTTAGGCATTGCGTTAATCTGTCGATAAAATCTTGCACTGTCCAGTGTTTTGCAAGCTGATTTAGGTTTTGGATTACAACAACTGACCATTGGTAGAAATATACTGTATATACACATGGAAATTACAAAAATACATTTTATTTATAGCTGATTTTGTTTTAAGTAACAAAAAACTACCACTATGAAAGATCAACCAGCATACCAAAAGGACACTACCTAATATCATCTGAACAAGAGACTTGTTTGGGGATTCCAATGATACATCATCTCTAGAACATTCCAGAAAGGGCAATTTGCCGTTGGGAAATAAAAACAGCTTCTTTGAAAAGTCTGTGCTTTGACAGTTTGAATCTCCCATTCTAATCAGTTCCATTCCTACTTTTCTCTCAACTTTTAAATTTCCACCTTCTCTCAGTAAAGACCAAAGAAACTCATGAGGAGAATGGAGAGATGGGCTCAGAAGGAATGGATATAGCTGAAGCCAGATGGATCTTGGGTGAAGACAGGACAGAACCTCGTTCTCCAACAGATACCAAGTGAATCCCCAACATCGTGCATGGCTCCCTAAGTTGGTGAGGGAACCAGCGTGTTTCCTCCCCCAGGCTCCCTGAAGTCAGCAGCTGTTTTGCTTTGCGCTGACCGTCTATGGCCAGTGCCTCAGGGCTCCAAGACAGTGTCCACCCAGAGCTCTGGAAGCTGACTGGCCATGGCAGGGAGGGTGATTTGCAACCTCACCTTCACAAGGTCAGCAGACCTGCCATTTCAGCAAATGTCCTCCAGCGTCCATTAACTACAGGGTGTGGGAAGGGAGAGGACTGGCTAACTCCATACACTTTTTAAAACGTTATTTACATTTCAATGTAAATCAACAGATTTCCTACATTCAGAAGCTTCTATAAACAGAGAGTGCAGCCTAAGGAAACGGTGGATCCACTATTCCTGCTTGTAGCAGGCATTAATTACTAGTTCCTTTTGTATAACTCAGCTGCAGAGGCTGGAGGTCATTGTTGAAGAGACAGAGCTTTTCGTGTAAAAGTCAATGTATCTATTAATCCAAAAAAGAGAGATGCTTCATTCTCAGGCCATCTTCATTGCAGGGAAAAAAAAAAAGAAAGAAAGAAAAAAAAAAATCCCCCCAAACAAAAACAAACAAACAAACACTCCACCAATAACTGTTTTTCTTTTGTAGGTTTCTAAAAGCTCTTAGCACTGCTTCTCTTTTGGTTAGATCCCAACTTGCAGGGTACTTCAGTTCCAAAATAAGACCTTTTCAAAAACCTGTCAAAACAAATCGACCATTTCCTCTCATCTTCTCTTTCTTGGCCTTTGTTTAATTAATGGGGGAAAAAAGCTTCAGGACTATTGATAGGTACAGTCATCTCATCGATAGCACTGATTTTCCTCCAATATGAATATGAATCTTTAAAAGAAAAGGGCTTAAGTTTCTTGGCTGGAGTCAGTGCCCCCCTTACAGACCAGAGGTGATTTTACCGATTAACGTCATGGCTGAATGAGAGAGAGTACAGTCTGGTGTTTAATCACACGCCTGAATTGCCTTTAACACAGAAACAGAGTTAACATGCAGAGGTCACCGAAGATAGAGCTATGTTCTCTCCTTCTGGTGATTTATTGAAATGTGGCATTGAACAGAAATCTGTAGGTTAGCTAGTGTCTCTTGTAACTAAGGCTCCTTAGGGAAATACACCCACAGTTCAAAACAGTTAACATAACAGAATATCAAACATATGGTCCCAAGTAAGGACTTCTTGATGTACAATCAGTTGAATAAGTTGAGAATCCAATCATTTAAGAGTTTCCTCTGTTTCCCAGAAGCCCCACTGTTCACCTTTTCAGAAACTGAGGGTGATAAAGACTCACTTGCTGTCTAGGCCTCAAGTCCCAGCACATTAGGCTTGAGAAACCTGAAGACTGTCTTTGTGGAGTTTGGAAGTCCCATCGGGCTAAGGCGTTACACCTGGAACTCAAACATGTCTGTCTGTTTCTTGGCGAGCTTGGCCACCTCTTCCCGAATGGCCTTCACGAGAGCCGCTGTGGAGATGTTGGTCAGGGGTGTGTCAGATGGGTCGTTCTCCGCCAGGCTCTGCTGGGACGCTGCTGTGGAGGGCACTGGGGCCTGCTCCAAGCTGGGGTGCATGCTGGCTGGCTGGCTGTACTGGCGAGGGAGCCTGGAGGGAGAGTTCTGCTGATAACGTGACCGGGGGTAAGCCTCGATGTACCCTGGGAGGGGGACCTGCAGAGAATGGTGGGAAAGGAGAGAGGGCCTCAGGTTAGGAAAGGGCTAAAGTCATAGGACACGTCTGATACTGGAAGCAGGAAGGGACCGAAGACAAGGAAAGAGATTCGGAAGAAAATGGAGGCCACGTACCATGGTACGGATACAGAACCTGGAGTCAGTTTGTTTAGAAAATAGGTAATTTGTACTCACTGGATATGCTGGTTGGAATATATATACCTGAGTCTACGTTTGAATCTACCTGGCCTCTTTTTAAATATAAGTAGAATCCAGTGAAAAGAAGTGTTGAACCACTGCAATAACTCCAAAAATTATTTGGAGATATTTGAGGGGGACAATAGTCCTACAAATCATGAGAGACCATCTTACAAATGTCATTTTCCTATAGTGAGGCATAATAATGATGCTGAGTCATTTGCTAAAGATAAACTGAATTATGCTCCTATTTTAAAGAAGAAGGGGGGAAGGATATAATTCATTCTAGAATTTTAAAAATGCAAAATGGCATATATTTTAAAAATATTTTAGAAATTAAGGGGGTACATTTTGATCATCAGGAAAATTAATATATGCAGAATAACGTTACCCTGATGATGAGGCATTTAGAAGGGGCATTACTACAGTAAGAATGGATCTCAACACTGCGGTTGAGTTGAACCTGTAGAGGTAAAAATACGGGCCCCAAAAGTTTGGACAAAGGGAAAAGATAACCCAGGCCTTGGGCATCAATGTGTTTCCTAAATCTGGGATGAATTTCAAATGTTGAGACCAAACCCTAAAATGCTTATAGTACTAGGGGCCTTGAGGTTCAGCCTGCCTTTGTTATCCATGAGGGATGATTTCACACAGGCAACCCACTCCAGGGGCCATCAATGTGCTATTTTTGTTTGGATTTTTAGTTTTTCACTTAGCAGCCCTTGACAGGTGACTAAAAGGCAGGTTTGGGTATGAATGTCCAAGTTCATCTGGTTGCTGTCTCTCTTTGATCCAGGCTGGGCCAGGTCCACTGTATATAGGAGCCATATACTTCTAGCTATAATGATGGAAGAAACCAGGGGATGATGACGAGACAGTCAAGCCTTAGGAGATACTTGCAAAGTAATTCAGTCTTGAGTTTCTAATACTTCATTTTCTGAATTTTTACAGAATTTTAAAGTTAAAAGGAACAAATTTAAAAAAACTTTGGAGCCAGACACATGCAGGTTTGATTTCTAGTCTTAGCACCTTACGAAAGTTTTGTGGCTTTAGATTAGGCCTCAGTTTCCTCATCTGCAAAATGGGATGCATCATGGGAATTACAATACCTATCTGACAGGACTGCTGTGAAGATTAAATAAGATCATATAAATAAAATCTCTAACAGGGTGTCTGGCACATAGAAAATACCCCCAAAATGGTAATTATTATAAAGGTGTGTTTGATTACGGTGGCCCTGCTAAAAAGAGGAGGAACCTAGACTAGAAGGCAGGTCTCAAGTTTCTCTGTCAAAGGACATCCTGAACTTTATCACACTGTCTCCTCCAAAATGGTTGGCTTTAGCCACCTAGTTGGTGGAAGGGGGGTGGAAATAACAAAACACTCAATCTCAACCTCTCACCCACTTTCTCCCTGAATGTAAACAGGTAAAGTTGTGTGCGAATCAGCAAGGGACTCACCGAATCGGCCCACTGGCTTGGGAGCTCATTCTCTCCTGCATAGGACATCCAGGCCTGGTTCCTGTAGGATGAGGGAGGTGTTGGGATGAAGTAGCCGGTGAAGCCGGGTCTGTTGGCAGCTGGGATGGCAAACACTGCCGGCACTGTATTACCTGGCATGGAGGAGATGGATGGGGGACATTAGGCTAGCACCTCACCACTGGGCTGACATTTGCACAAGCTGGGGGAAGCTGGGAACAGGGGAGAACTCTGGCATTGGGGAAAGGGGTAATGGCAGCAGACCTCCATCTGTAGCCCCAGCCCTGTTCACCTGCTGTGACTCAGACATGGCTTTCTAGAGAAATGATAGCTCAATTCCCCTCACTGAGCCCTCACCAGATCCCCCACATCCATCCCAACACCGCAGGCCTACTGGCAAGAGGAAATGACACCTCTGTGTCCAGGTGTTTTCCTCCCAGGAGGATGGATATTTTTAAAGATCTGAGACAAGAAACCAAGAAGAATGGATTCCACTGGTGAAACTTCTGGACACAGTGATTGCTTTTAATAAGTGTTGACAACTGGGTGCTTGCAGTTTTAGCCCAAAAGGTATGGTTTGAATGAACTGTAAAACCAATTAGGGCGTGTACAGGACCTTCATGTTCATTTCAGCATCGTGTGCAATAACAAAAAATTGGAAACAACCAATATGTCCCTCACTGGGGGAAAGGATAAACTGTGGTATATCACACAGTAGACTACCATCTGGCAGTTTAAATGAATGAATGAGATTTATATGTATGTAGTAACCTGGAGAAACCGTGAAAGCAATGTTGAGTCAAGAAAACAAAGCACAAAAGGAAATGTATAGCTCCATACCACTTACATAGATATAAAATATATAAAGCTTATAAATATATATACTGTTGTATACACATACATATGTAACAAAAGGTTAACACCTAAGATTAAGGATTGTGATTACCTCTGGGGAGAAGGGAAATGAGATGGGGGTGGGTGGTTGTATCCGTAATGCTTTAAAATATATATAATAATTAAAAAAACAAAACCAAAAAAACCCCCAAACCCGAAGTCTGGCAAAATGTTAACATATACCCTGACTGTAACGTAGCTGAATATTTTGTCAGATTTCAGATCTTTTTAATAAAAGCAGTAGTAGCCCTTCTAGCCAGGGCCACGGAAGGCACGCGGGCATCCAGAACGCAGACTCTCGGCTTCCCGCAGGCGGCAGCGAGAAGGCGGAGTGCGGATTTGGGGCTGCGGAGCGCTGTGGGCTCTGCAGCCCTTGCCCACCTGAGTAATTTAAAGCCGACTGATCCAGCTGCGCCACGGACACGGGGCCTCTGGACACCTGCGCGAAGGAGGCGCTGTCGTGCAGCTGGGCCGGCTCCGGCCCGGCGGACTCGGCCATCCTGGTCTTGCTGCCGACGTCCGAGGTGGACCTGGCGGGCAGAGGGGCTCCGTTAGCCGCTTCCCTGGACCGCAGCCGCCGGGCAGTTACCTCGGGGAGCCGCAGGGCCTCCAGCCCCAGGATGGTGGGGTCCTCAGGCCTGGATTTGCCCCCCAAATAACACGGGGGGGGCAACACGTCCAGACCCTTACTGGCCATCTTGGCGCCCGAGCTGGAATCATTTTTAGATATATTCAAGGTCAGTGCTCCCCTGAGGGTGGCTCCTGTGTCTCTGGGAGTAAAACACTTAATTTCCATATAAAAATAAGCCAAGCAATTAGCGCTTGGTATTAGCAGGGGATGGTCGACCCGGGAGGTGATGACATCATTGGCAGCCAATGAGACAGCTCTGTCTGGAGTGGGGGAAGGGAGCGCCCCCCATCCGGACAGCAGGACGGGGACGGGAGGGCTGGGAGGACCACGTTCCCTGCTGCTACTGGCAGAAAGAAAGGAGCCCAAGACTCTCGGAAACTCCAGGTGCAGGAGCCTAGCGCTTCAGCACTTCCAGGGTATTCTGAATGCGACAATACTGGTTTTGGTCCCACAGGCAAGCAGAGAATCCGGCCCATTGAACAGATCCTGTTTCCACTTAGTGCTCACAGAGCTGCATAATTAGAGGGCAGCCTGAACACAGCGGGCACGGGCCTCTCCCCTTATTATGAGAGGTGCTGTAGCCACAGACTCTGTCTTTCCTTTCACAGAGGGACTCCAGCCTCCCCTAAAATTAAAATGGCAGGGAGGCAAAGGCAGCCACAGCAGGTGGCAGGCTGCCAGCTCACAGGGACCCCTCTGAGCAGAGGAGCAAGAGGCTGTCACTGTCACTTAGGAGCAAATAGAGCCACAGCAAGGGAGCCTGGTATGGAGGCAGAGGTCTGGGTTCCTGCTCCTCCCCTCTTTGAGCCTCAGTTTCCTTGTCTGTAAACAAAAAGGGGTGGATGACCCTATTCTGAAGGTTCCTCCCTGGTCGAATTCTTTGGGTTTGTATAGAGGCCAGTGACCTCCTGATAGTTGGCAGGGATGGCAGGCAGTGTGGCAGGACATGGGAGAAGACTGGTGGTGGAGAGAAGAAAAGAAATGGATGCTGGCCTTTGGCAAGTCTACCACAAAGGCAGCCATTAAGCTCCTCCCAACCGGAGCCCTCAGCAGTAACTGAGAAGCCCCGTACTATTCCCCAGGGAGGGCTAAACACAGAGGCTGTGATGACTTGACTGTAAATCAGGGTGGGTGCTGGAGGCCCAGCAGTGTGGGGTCTCCCTTTCTGAATCCCTCCCTCCTCTTCCCAGTCTGCTCACTCCCACAGTCCTGGCTTCCCACGTGCTATTCCCAGCATCTGCTACTCCTTCAGGAAGCCCTTCCCAGGAGAATTCCTGGGTTCTGGGCCATACACTTGGCCACCTGAGAGGAATCCCACAGCCTTTGAGATCGTTTACAGATAAGGAACCAGGGACCAGACAGGTGAAGCAAGTTGCCTGGAGTTACCCAGCAGGTTACGGGCAGGTTTGATGGAACCCTGGTCTGCTGTTCCCACTCTACCCTGAACTCAGCTGGCACCCAGGGCTGCTGTCCACACACAGCTCTGCATTCTAAGCCACTGGAAATAAGGGCAGCATTGCTTCTGAGGGAAGTCATTTTTCTTCACTGTTTTCATCAAATTCAAGACGGTGGTCCACAGACAGGGTGGACTAGCATGTTGGGGGAGGACCGGTTGTTTCTCCCAGCCCTGGGCATGATGACTATTTCCCAGTGCTCATGGCCTTTCTGTTTCTTGTCTACCTTTATTAAAAACATCTGCTCTTTATATTATTACAGAGCAAAGGGAACACTGGACATGTGCTTCACAATACTGTGTTTCCCCGAAAATAAGACCGGGTCTTATATTAATTTTTGTTTCAAAAGATGCATTAGGGCTTATGTTCAGGGGATGTCATCCTGAAAAACCATGCTAGGGCTTATTTTCCAGTTAGGTCTTATTTTTGGGGAAACATGGTAGACGTATCTGAGTTCACGTGCTCTCAGCCTATCTCTCTTGAAGTCAAGAGTTGGGGGTCCAGATATGCTGGCCTCTTGGACACCACCCTGAAGGGACTTCTGGGTGTGCACACATGGCAGGAGGCGCCCACACTTGAGGCAGCCATTGCAGTGGCCCACGCTGGAGGAATGTTTGGATGCTCAAGGTCAAAGATGGGGCTTTCAGGATATGGGGCACTTGATGTTGGGTTTTACCTGTGGGTTCTACAGGACTTTCTATTTAAAATGACAAGGAAGTACGTCAGCCCTCTATGGCCCCTACTTCCTTCCTGGTACTCGGGGTGCTCCAGGCACATGGCTATCTGTACAGGTGATGGGCAGGGCATGAAGGAAGTCTGTCAGGTCAGGTCCACAGGACCAAATCCTTTCCAAATATTCCAAACAAAGCAAAGAAAAGAATGTGTTACCGCCTGAGAGAAGCAACTGCCACAGGGCCAGTCCGAGGAGGTACAGGTGGTGGGGGAGAGCCCATGACCATTTCAGGAAGCTGGGAAAACCTGTAGGCCTGTGAATGACACAAGCAAAGAGAGGCAGATCTGTCAAAACCCAGAACTGATCAACACACAGGTTCTTCTTATTGAAAAGGGAAGCAAACTTCCGAGAGTCAGGCTTTCCTTCCTTCCTCAAGCTTTTCCTTAGATCTTCCTTAGCATGTTCCCCAGCCCCTCTTCTGTCTCATCTCCTACCACTTTCCCCTTTGCTTGGGCCACTGGGTGAAGCTCACAGTGGCCCATGTGGGGATCCAACTGGCAACCTTGGTGTTATTAGCATCATGCTCTAACCAACTGAGCTAACGGGCCAACCCCCTGCTTGGGCCACTGTAATCACAGAGTTCTTCAATTGTTCTTTGCCAAGGTGTTCTTGGCAGTTGACTATGCCAAGTTCTTTCCCGCCTGGGCTTCTGTACATGCTGCTCCTTCTCTCTGGTGTGCTTTTATCATTGCTTATTTATTTATTATCTGTCATGAGCTAGACTGGAATGAGGGCAGGGATTTTGTTGTCAGCTAAATCCTTGTGCCTGGAACAGTGCCTGGTACATCATAGATGATCAATAAATATTAGATGAAGGAATGAACCACTGATTGCATCTTACTTTCTCACTTATGGAAAGCAGGTTTAGTGGGGGAAAGCAATGGGTTTGGAGTCAGGAGTTATGGGTGGAGGGGCTGGTTTGCTGACGAATAGACTTTGTGTCCCTAAACAAGTTGTCAGATGACCTCTCTGGGCCTCAGTGTCCTCTTCAGAAATGGGGGAAGGATGCCTTGCTTAGAGAGGATCTGCGAAGATCAGGCAAGTCAGTGTATGTGTAAATATTTTGGGACCTAAAAAGCACTATTCAAAGATAAAGCATTGGAACTATCACAAAAGTGAAAACTTTAATCTACACTTGAGGGGATAAAAGGACAACCGTCAGTGATAGGATCAGAGAGCCAGGCCACACAGCTTTCTTTAGCTTTAGCAAGAGAAAAATCTAGAAATGCTCTCTGGGAAAACAAAGCTTAACTTGTGCTTCTCATTCATTTTTTTCTGTAGGTGTCATGACCTGCCAGATCTCTCGAGGAACAGGATGACAAGATGTTAAACCTGAAGGCATTAGGACAAAAAGAAACAGTAGAAGGAATCCATAAATAGGATTCTTCAAATGGAATGAGTCTTCTCCCTCCAGCATTATGGCAGACTACAAATTTTAAGGGCTAACCCACTAAATAGCAACTAGATCCTGGGTAAAACATACCTTTAACTGCACCAAAGGAATTAATTGTAAGATGCAGCTCCCACACAAACACTCCTCAGCAAACTACAATAAAACCATGAGCTGAAATCAGAGATGGAAATAGTGAGTATTACGCAAATAGGAAAGGTCGGGTTGCCTAGATGACAAATGTCATATTGACAATCAATTAAGAGATTAAGCCTTGGGACAGGGCAAGGTGAGGCAGGTGAACCTCAAACACTCACAGGCAACCTGGAAGGGGGATAACGTTGGTCCCTTCCAGGGTGGAAGGTTGGTGTGCTCCCAGGCTCAGGCAGAAGCAACTGTAACTCATCTTGGGAGAAAGGTGTCCTTAAACTAGCTAGGTTCTCAGGATTAGCACAAATTAAGGTGAAGCAAAAAGGAGTTCTTAATCAAAGATTGGAAAACACACCAGAAAATGTAAGTGAAAAAGTCAGCAGAAAAAACAAACAACACACAACTTTTAAGGACTTTAGAGTTTGAAAATTCCAGATACAAAACAGATTATAACAATGCAAGAAACTTTTTTAAAGAAAACAATTGACCAGACAGAGATACAACCAGGAATAATCTGGCCGATTTGAAAAAGAACAAATAGAACTTTTAGAAGTGAAATGTAATTACTGAAATCAAACACTAAACATGGGGGAATTAAGTCATAGATTCATCACAGATGAAGATAAAAATCAATAAACTAGAAAAGAGAATTGAGGAAATAACTAAGAATGAAGCTCAAGGATACAAGGAGATAGAAAATATAATTTATATTTTATATAAAATATAAAAAAGTAAAAGAGGATGAAATAAGGCCTAATATCCAGCTAATGAAAATCCTAAAGGAGAGAAGTTGGAAAAAGGAGGAGAGGCAATATTTGAAGAAACAATGACTAAGAACTTTCCAGAATTGATAAAATCAATAAATTAATCATTTCAGGAAGTACAATGTATCCCAAGCAGGATAAATAGATATATTGTAGTAAAATGACAAAATACCAAAGGCAAAGAGATCTTAACAGCAGCCAGAGAAAGGCATATCATCTATAAAGGGATTACAATTATACTGACAGATGACTTCTTAACAGCATTTAGAAGACCATGGAATGCAAAGTGCTCAAAGAAAACAATTGTCAACCTACAAGTGTATCAGCAATACTAACTTTCCAGAACAAGAGTGAAAGAAAACATTTGCCCAGATCTAGAGTTACTGCTAAAATCAATATGGAAAGTTACATTACCAGGTTGCATTTCCTTTTTTTTTTTTTGAGCATCAGGAAACTGTGTCTGCTAAAGTAGTATTCAGGGAATCAAAATCTGAAGCTCCAGTAGATCCTAAGTTCCTTGGGGTTTGGCAACACAGTCTATCCCATCCTGGTTCTCCGACCTTACCAAGCAAAGTGCTTTGCACCTAATGGGCTAAACACTATTTGCTGAATTAATGTTGAGTGAACCAGGAGTTAGGAGACCCAGCCTCTCCTCTTGATTCAGCCATACATTTTCTGTGGACATGTTATTCAGTCTCTCTGTACCTCATTTTTTTTTCTTTTATGAACTAAGGCATTGGTGGTGGTGGTGGTGGTTGGGTGTCCTGGTGAATTTGGCCCTTCGCTTACCAGCATGATGACACACTGGAAACTTCCCTGAACCCTAAGGTTTTGCAGAGAATTTGAAAATCATTGTCCTGGATATCTTTCCAGCTTTGCATTCCATTATTATCTATAAATCAACAAGTAAGGACATGCCTTTCCAACAATAGAGAAAGGGGTTTAATAGCCCCTCTTCTCTCTTCTGGCCTCTCACGATATTCTGTAGAGGAGAGAGACAACCTATTTTTATCCAAGGTTAATATAGTTTTCCAGCCCAGAAAAAGCTTTCTATGCCTGTGTCTGTCATATAGCAGTTCACCAAAAGAACTGATTAAAAGTGTTGAACTCTTGACAAGTACCAAGGGAGTTCCCTTCTTTGGAAGATTTTTCCTAGTACAAAGGAAACTACAGAGGAGATCAGATGACTTCCAAGGCCTCCGGAATCATAGAAGATTCAATGGAAAGAGCAAGAAACACTGACATCACACACCTTACCTTAACAGAGGGGGGTACTGAAGCCCAGAGAGGTAAACTGACTTGTTGAAAATCACACACCCAGTTAAGTGCACTGTGTTGCAATTCTGAGCTGAGGGTGGTGTGTGGCAAAGTGCATGGGTTTGGAGCCAGACAAAACTGGAGTTGAGTCCTGGCTTTGAGCCTTACCAGCTGCTTGACCTCAAGCAACTGACCTTCTGTGTCCGCTTTCTCATTTGGTGATGATCATACCCCCATTTCAAAGGCTGTTTGAAAGACTCATTTTACATGTTAATGTGATATCTGGCACACAGTAGTTACTCGATAAGTGATATTCTCTTCTTCCGGAGACAGGATAATATTTTAGATAGTAATTTCAGTAACCAAAGCTCCCCCCACCCCACAGTTCCTTGAATCCAAGCCCCTTCCCCTGCCCCAGGCAGGGAGGGCATCCCACCCTGGCCCCGAGAAGGAAGTCCACAGCCACTGAAGATGGCCTGAGAGCCAGTTCTTATTAGAGTTTCAAAAGCCAGAGCTATTGAATTGCAAGAGTTTAGGATTCTATCAAAAACCTAAGTCCTAAAGCATTTAAGGCCTAAGGTTGCTGCCAAAACAAGAGATTTGGAAGAAGTGGGGTACATTTAGACTACTCTGTCCCTAGATTAGGTAAACACCCTTCAGATAAGAAGGAGAGGAGAGTTGGAAGGAAGCAGGAGAGTATAGATGCTGATGGGTCTGGAGAAGGGGATTTGTGTCCTGCCTCGCTTTGGGGAAAGACAAGGGGAAGCAGGAGAGGGAGAAGAGGACATAAACACTATAAAAATTTTGGGAATCTGAAGGATAAGGGACCTGTAACCACTTTTAGAAAAACCCAGAATCAGCACAGAATTCCCCCACCACCCCCAGTTGAGAGAGAGAGAGAGAGAGGGAGAGAGAGAGACAGAGACAGAGAGACAGAAGGCATTCACACGTGGGAGGAGGGGAGGGAGAAGTCTGGAGAGAGCTTGTTAGCAGGAGGTTCAGGATCCAGGATCCAGGATCCAGCTGTGTTCTACCTGGGTTAATACCTGGAGACTAGATGGAAACAAGCACTTCCTAGGAACACAAGCCAGAGTAGTGAGATGACAACCTGGGACCAAATATTGAAGCCTTCTCCCTGCCACCTCACAACGCTTTGCACCATGTAGGTCCCGCTACCCCAAATTAGCTTAACCCAGGAATAGGGAGGGAAACCCTGAATTGACTGAGACTGAGCTTCTGGCATGTGGAGATTACATAAAAATACAGAAAGTTTTTCTTTCTGTATTTCATGTCTTTCACACCTGAGTTTGTGGGCTGACATGAGTATTCTCTACGTTTTCTTTCCTACTCCTTCTCTCCCTTCCCATGCAGACTTCCTGTATAAACTATGTTTTTTACTCACGCGAATGATATTTCTGAGCTTAGAGGGGTGTGGGGACAAAGCCCCAAAAAACAGTTTCCAGGCTCTCGGCCTCACATAGAAAGGTGCTGGCTCGGGTAGTAAATGGCCATCAACTGTGATCAGATGGTCAGCAGCTGTGGCTAGTTGGCCGTCAGCTGTAACCCATAAGCCATTGGCCACTAATATAATGGTTGTGGCTACGCTAGCAGAAAGGAATGGGGGCTAGCAAGAAGATGGTGGCTGGCAAGCGCGGACTGCTGTTAGGCAGATTATGTAGATCCTGCTTCCTGTGTCTCCAGCCCAGCCGCCAGAGAGAATATATTGGTTTGACTCCCCTACCTATGGCTCCATGGGTGTTCCTTGTTGGCCTTACCGTGTCCTGCGTTCTTGGGCGGGGAGTGGGAGCTGAGACCCTGCATGACAAATGGCGCAGCGAGCAGGGTCTCCTGCACGACAAGGGGTGTGCATTTGCCAGATGTTGGGTACTCAGTTGGTTTTCAAAAGGGATTTCTCAGGGCAGTCCGAGGACAGAGATCCCATGCCCAGGCTGGTCTAGCCAGGTGTGACAGAGTGATGCCCCTTCAGTGGCTCCTGAGAGTTGGACAAGGCCCCATGTATGCCTGGGTAGACACACTCTCTCAGGGATCCAACTTCATCACACTGCCAATTACTTTGCTGTAACCAGAGGTGGAGGGAGCCCGATAATAATGGACAGTGGACAGATGGGAGCTCAGACAGATTCAAATTTGATTTGGAGAAACACGAGAAATGTAACATTTCTTGGACCCAAGAGGTGTGGTGGTGAGATGAGTTGTGGTGTGATGAGACGTGTCTGCATAGCTCATCAACAAAGGTTTAGGGAAGGGTCTTTTGTTTTGTAGGGAAGAGGAGGAAACAATAATGTAAAATTCTCAATTTCATCCTAATAGAGATGTCCCCCTTCCAAGGGGCTATGATGGGAATGGACAAAATACTCTCACATTGGGTCAGCTTCCTTATGAGAAGATCACACTCTGAAGTTTTGGACATTCGCGTTCTCATCAGAACCTGGAGGACATCGCTATGGCTCACCTGGCCAGAGGGGTGGAAAGAGCGTGTGGCCTTTGAAGTTAGTCAGCTCTAGGTTCTAACCCCAGTTCTGCCCTGTGATAGCTGTGTAACCTTGGTTGAGTTTCTTTACTTCTTGAAGCCTGTTTCCTCATTGAGTATACAGGGATAATATTATTGACCTCATAGAGTGGTTGTTAGATGAAAAGAGGTAATGTCTACACAGCACTTAGCTTAGCGGGAGCTCAATAGATGGCAGCTGTTGTTGTTCTTGTTCTTATTATTACTGTTCCATCTGTAAAGCCTCTAGTGGGGAAGATGCTGCCCTTTTCGCAATCCCCTATTCTGACACCAACAGGAAGGCTGTAGGACGTTTTCATTCTACTTGGCACAGACCCATTATGGCGGCTAGCAAAATGTGATTGGTCATTAGGTGTCAAGCCCAGTTTTTTCACAGATTCAAGAGGCAAAATATGATCAAGAGTCTCCTAAAATGCAGGGCAGAAACCCTAAGCTGCCAGCTGTAACCTTTTCCATGATATAAATAAATGCCATCAGCCTGGCCTAGTGTGTTTAAAACCACCAGCTTCCAATTATCCTGCAGCAGAGCTCAAAGCGCTGCCTTTCGGGAAGCCAGAAAGTAATCACAGTTATCATTCTAAATTGCCACCTTTTCTATTGATTTCCTCATTATCATAGCACAACGGGGCTTGGCAAGAACTTGGGTTAAGAACCATCATTTCTACTGTGTATTGTTAGCTATTTTCTCCTTTCATGAAAATAGGGGCCACATGTGTTGTTGGCAAAAACATGAAACCTTAATAACAAAAGAACTGCCTTTGATATTGTTCTGGTTGAATGGCCGATCTCTCTGGTGTGTTATTTCTCAAGCCTTTTCTACTTTTTGGGAGACTTCATTTTTAAAGCATATCATGCTGATGTTTTTGTCCTTCTTGGCACAAGTGCCAACCCCAAATGATAACAAACACAACCATCTAAGTTTTCATATGCCCCATAATGAAATATTTAGATGGTTTCGTTAAATTGAGGCATAACGGATGTGGGTTGTGGTATCTTCTTGCCTGGCATTGGTTGGAAGACCCATCCTGGTTGTTTACATTTTTCTCTCTGAAATTCAGATTGCTTTATGGATCCCCAGAATCTGGCCTCCAGCCAGAGGGGTCCAGGTGTTTTTGAGAATCATCTTTAAACTCAAGTGCAGTTTCTCTGGGACTCTTAAGTTGGGGCATGGGGAGCATGTTCTTAAAGGAATTTCACGGAGTGGGAAGGGGAGATGATGTAGTCTCGGAACTGTCAGGAAAAAGGGGTATAACTACCATGTTTCCCCCAAAATAAGCCCAGGTCTTATACTAATTTTTGCTCCAAAAGACACATTAGAGCTTATGTTCAAGGGATTGTCATCCTGAAAAATCATGCTAGGGCTTATTTTCCAGTTAGGTCCTATTTTCAGGGAAACATGGTAGTAGAATCCAATGAAAAGGAGGGAATATTTTTATGATAATGACTATCATTTATCGAGTAATTTGATGTGCTAGGCACCATACAAAGAACTCTAATGAATATCAGCAAACCAGTATTGAGTGCTTACTAGGTGCCAGGACTGTGCTAAGCATTTTACATACATTTCATCCTCATCGCAGCCCTCTTATCACCACCATTTGTTTTATGGCTGAGGAATCTGAGGCTCAGAGTAGTCGTCACTGGCCAAGGTCATTCAGCTGGCAAGTGCCATTCTACTCTGAGCTGAGGGAAAATCCAGGGACACGATCACTGTATGAAGATCAGGAAGGACGAATCAATGAAATTGAAGTCAGTGCAAATCAATATAGAATGCATTCAGGCAACTTTTCCCAAGGGACAGACACTTTCATGGTATGTATGAATGTGATAAGATTAGGGCGTTTTCTAAATCTCAGAAAAATCCCTTCTTCACCCATAAAGGTGGGCACCATTTAATGGACAATTAGTAAAATATCGTAATTGTGGAAACTGTCATATGATTGTCATGGGAAAGTATTTTTAAGGTGACAGATTTGTAAGGCTCAGAGAATTTTTCTCTTTCTGAAAAAAGGATGTTTGGACTCTAGACTGATGGGAGCGTGGCCAGTGGTGGCCCAGAGTTGCCGACACTCTTCCGGAAGGCAGTGCTCTTTGAATGTATCCCGCAAAGTTCCCTCAGAGCAGAGGCAAAGTCATATTCCTGAGTTCTCGGTATTACCCCAAATTCGTCTATTTTAGCTTAAAAATTATATTAGGAATTTTGCATTATTCTACCCATATTTCAGAAAATGGGATGCAAAAAAGACGCCCCGTGTTTCCCCTATTTCCTTTATTGACTATACTCTCCGGGTTTGCAGATCACAGACTGAGAAAGATGACTTCAAGACCACCCAATTCTGATAATGTTTTCTGTTCCCCAAACTGGTTTTACTTGTTGACCAGCAAGCAAATATTCTGGCCCACCTGGTCAGCTGGCTGCTCACTGCAGGCTTGTGAGCTAGAATTAATAATAATAAAGCAGTTGTGAGCTTAATCAGCACGAGCCAGAGTCCTGAGATCTGATCACCCTGGAGCGAATGAACAACATAGAAATTCCGTACCTGCCAACCTAAAGACAAGTCTCTGCAGTGGAGGTGACCCGACCCAAGCGCAGCCACCCTTGCCCTCAAGGTTCAGTTGGAAATGAACTTCAGTCTATCCTGCTAAAGCTTCAAGACAGAACGGTTAGGCTAGAGAATGACATTCAAGGAGAGGGCACTGACAGAGAGAGAGAGACAGAGGGGATTAGGAGCAGTGCCAAGGGAAGACATCTCAGTGACTTGGGGGTGGGGAGGAGAATCTGGATCAAAGGAGAACAGCAAGGAAATTCACAATAGTGTGCAGGCCATGTAGTTACACAGCATAACAGAAATTTTTAAAGTGCCAATGTAGTGTGCAATGTGGACGTTGAGGGGGCCCCGGGGCGGGGGGCTTGATGTTATCACAAGACTCCACAAGCCCATCCCTGTCCCAAATAGTCTACTGCAAATGAAAGAAATAATATGGATGGAGAGACAGTGTAACACAGCATAATGCAGAATGGCATTCTGGTTAAGAATATGAGCTCTGGTGCCAGAATGCCTGGCCTTGGGTCCTGATTCTGCCCCTTCCTTGTTGTGTGACTTGAACAAGCTCTGTAACCTCAGTTTCCTTACCTGTAGAATGGGGATAAAACTAGTACCTGTCTCAGAGGCTTGCAGTCAGGACTAAATAAATGAGTTAACACACGTGACACCTAGATCAGTACCTAGCAACAGTGAAACGCTCAATAAATGTTAGCTTTTATTATGTAATCATATCTCACAATGACAATTTATAAAGCGCTATTATCCAATAACCCTTGGGATAGGCCATGAAATATTACAAAGGTGGACTCTATATATGCAGAAAGGCATGTCTCTTGGCTTATAAAACTAAGTCTACTTTTTAGAAAGATATGTGGATCCTACGGTGATGAACGAAATGCAAACTAATTAAAATCGTTTAAATTATGGAAGCTTTATTTATTGGATCCTTTCTAAGCTACTGAAATGTCATTACCACTAAATGAAATAATCATGACTAATACTTCTATGGCATTTACTGTGTGCCTGGCATTCTTCTAGTACCTCACGTATATTAACTTGGTTAAGCTTTACAACAACCATAAGAAGTAAGTTGTTTTTTTCTTATTTGTTGATTTCCCCTGCAGAGAATTTTAGTAACATCTCCAGGTGACAAAGCTAGTGAGTAGTAGAGCTGTGATTCAAAGTCAAGCCACCTGCCTCCAGAGCTTCTGCTCAGAACCACCAGGCTACATGGACCCCTAACATGCAGCCCTGCAATGCATTTTGACATTTAAAACGGGTCCTCACAGTTGGAAATGTATGAAATCACCAGTGCGTGCAGAATGAGGTCAGCCCTTCACAGGAGGGGTAACAGGAGAGGAAATTCATCCTAAAATGTGTTACAGTTGGACATAAGCTCCTCCCGTGTGCCTGTGCCCAGGATTAAAAGGCTTAGAGTGGAGGATGAAATGAGAGCCTAACAAAGTTCATCTCCAAATCCCAAGGTGACCCATCACTAGAAGTCCCCACTCTGAGACGCTTGTTGGAACACCCTGGG
The DNA here is from genome assembly GCF_964194185.1 of Rhinolophus hipposideros. Lineage (NCBI taxonomy): Eukaryota > Metazoa > Chordata > Mammalia > Chiroptera > Rhinolophidae > Rhinolophus > Rhinolophus hipposideros. The sequence goes on from NC_138056.1 coordinate 23,261,932, forward strand.
CAGGACTGACCTACTGACGGCAGGCAGGCGAGACGTGTGACTTACCGGCCGGGGCAGACTGTACTGGTACATTTCTGGGCGGTAGGTTGGCACCCACTGCACCCCAGCCCTGGGCCGCGTCATGGTTCCAGGAGCGCTGGTCACCACCTCCGAGTAGGGCAGGTGCTGTGTTGAGCCGTAGGCCTCCTGGTGCCGGCTCTGGCCGGCATGTCCCGCGGACGCCAGGCTGAAGGCCTCCTCCAGCAGCATGTGCATTTGTTGCCTGACCTCATCGATGGAGGGCTGGGAGCTCAGCGTGGAGGTCTCCGAGTGGCCTTTCACCTGCCTCGACCTGGCGTAGCCTCGGGGCTCATTAACTCTGTCAACGTTGGTTTCCTCTATGATTTCAGGCTCCGTCTGTGGGATCAAGCAAACGCCCATTGATTTGTTAATTAACTTTCCCTCTTCCCATGAATGTTGTCTGTAATGTACTCTAAAGTATTCAGCTCAGAGAGGTGATATTAGGCATATGTGCGAATTGAAGTTATATCCTAGGTGTCCTATCCAGGTGTTCACATGACAGGAGAGTCACCTGGCTTTCTAGCAGTAAGGCCACACTCCAGCTGTCCCTGTGTACTTCAGTAATCTATAGTTCAAGCAATGCCATAGGCCTTGCTAGTTTGCATAGTGACCATGAGAAACGCCTTTCCATTGCCGAAGTTAATGGTATTCTGGAAAACCTTTTAGAAACATTCTCTGCTCTTTTGCCTTTTAGGTAAAAGAATCTAGAGCCATTTTGTAGTCCACACCCCAAAAGTTGGCATTCTGGATTCTAGACTAACTCTAAATGGTCCAGCCATGGGTTAGAGAATTGTTCGTTTCTTGATGCCAGTTTCAGAAATAGTAACAAAACCCGGCCTCTAGCTCACTGATCGCAAGGTGTGGCGCACACTAAATCAGAAGCTGAGGGCAGGGTCCAGCAATCTGTGCCTTAACAAGCCCACCAGTTTCAAGTTTGAGGCCCACTATCTAGAACGTTCTCCTGCCCTCCTCCAATGGACCTTCCATTTAGAGAGTAGCTGCAGTATTTAAGTGGGCAGAGAGCTGGGACTTCGTCAGCTTCCAAAGCAGGCTGCATGGACTGTCTTAATGCTTGCTTGCTAATGAATGCTTAGTTTGTAAGTCTTTATGGCAGATTTTGGTCCAAGACTTGTTTTTGTACTAACGTCATGGTGAGGTTGTGGGAGAGTAGTTAATCTGTGATTACTTCAAGTAATGCCTGTGGCTACCATTGTCTGCTAAAAGAACTTAAGAGTTCTGCAAGGATAAATTGGCACAGATCAGCTTCCCACCCTGCTCTCTATCTGTGACATACTTAAGTATAGGAGTCCCCCCTTATCAGGTGGGGATATGTAAAAGACCCCCAGTGGATGCCTGAAATCGCAGATAGTACCAAACTCTATATATACTATGTTTTTTCCTATACATATATACCTATGATAAAATTTAATTTATAAATTAGGCACAGTAAGAAATTAACAACAAAAACCAATAATAAATAGAACAATTATAACAATATACTAGAAGTTATGGGAATGTAGTTTCTCTCTGTCTCACTAATAACCAAAGTGATAGACTAGATGGCTGCTAAGTGACTAATGGGTGGGGAGCATACCATGTTTCCCCGAAAATAAGACCTAGCCGGACAGTCAGCTCTAATGTGTCTTTTAGAGCAAAAATTAATATAAGACCCGGTCTTATAGTTAAGACCGGGTCTTATATAGTATAATATAATACCGGGTATATCATAGTATAATATTGTATAATAAATTATAGTATAGTATAGTATAATACAATACAATACAATACAATACAATACAATACAATACAATACAATATAATATAATATAATATAATATAATACAATATACCAGGTCTTATATTAATTTTTGCTCCAAAAGACACATTAGAGCTGATTGTCCAGCTAGTCTTATTTTTGGGGAAACACGGTAGGTAGCTTGGAAACACTCGACAAAGGGATGATTCACATCCTGACAGGGGACAGACCGGGATGGTGAGAGATTTCATCACGTTGCTCAGAATGGCATGCAGTTTAAAACTTATCAACTGTTTATTCCTGAAATCTTCTATTTAATATTTTTGGACCGCAACTGACCTCAGGTAACAGAAACTGTGGAAAGCGAAACCTCAGATAAAGGCGGTGGGGTGTGGGTGCGGCCCACGGAAACACATTGTCACAAATTAGAAAATACAGATAAGCAAGAGGAAAACATTTTTAAAATACATCAACATTTGGTGTACTTATTCCACTCCCAAGCTTATCTGAGTGTGTGTACACTCCTCCTCCATACATATACACCCATTTAAAAAAGATCTGTGTATTTCTATCCTGGTTCTGGGCGCTTATTATTATTTTACATAGAGTGAATAGTCTCCTACCTGGGTTCCACAATTTAACAGCTATGTGACATTGGGCAATTTCTTAGCTTAGCCCCTCCCCCCCAATAGAGTCTGAGACATATGTTTATATACAGATAATTTATTTTGGAAAATAATTCTAGAGAATAGGAGTGGGGGCTTAGGATGAGTAAGCTGGGGAAGGAAAAAAAGCCAATCAAAGGTGGGGACTAAATTAGTGGTTGCTATGAGCACTGTGGTTTATCCTGGGGAACCTCCGAGGAACCATGTAGAATACATTCAGGATTGTGTAACAAAGTTTTCTGCACCAGCCCTAGCCCCCTGTTACACCAGGCTTGCCCCAGGGACTTCCTTGCATTCTGAGATCTGCGCAGGTGCCAGATGGGCGAAATGGGCTCCCAGAGACCTCCCACAGAACAGTGGCAGAGAAGGCTCAGGGCAAAAGTAAACGATAAGGGACTGCTAAAATGACACAGCCATGCTGCTGCGCAGGGAGAACACCGCAGCAAAGTCGGATCATAAATGTGTGCCGAGACGTTAAAAGCCAGGGCGGAAAAGGTGTTCCAGGAACGTTACCTAACTTTTCGATGTTTCAGTTTCCTTGTCTGTAAAATGAGGATAGTAATAAGACCTGCCTCCAAGGGTTTTTACAAGGATTAAATACGATGATACGTGTAAAGAGTTTAGAACAGTAGCACATGGTAAAAACACAATAATAGTAGCTGCTGTCATCGTCATAATCGCCATTATTACTTCTATTTATTCAACTGCACTTATTTCTCATGTAATGTCTATGGATAAAGCACTCTAATTATAAGAATAAGCGCAGCAAGAAAACATCACCAGGAAACACTTTCTTAAGGGAAGTCCTTCCCTCCTGAATAGCTATACATGGAAGGTCAGAACTTTGTTATTTTTCATATTTTAAACATTTGCTCATCAGAGAAGAAATGAAAAATACAGGAAGCACAGAAAAGAAATGAGACATTTCCTGTTATCACCCAGAGTTAGGGCTTGGCTCTAATTCAAGGTCAAAAAACAAGATTCTCTGGCAACTTGCGAGCCTAGATTTATCAACAAACATCTCTACAGTACGTGATTTAAGGTACTATTTTTATATTAACACAAGCAAGGATAGATTATGGAGTAGAATGGAAAATTACCTTCACAATAATAAACAAGAACTCAAAGACATTTCATGCCTGGACGCATGCCTGCAAACTGGCTGGGGGATGAACTGGGGCTCCTCTACATTGGGGTTCTTTAGGGAAATGTGCTTCCTGAAGGCCTGGTGATACCTCCTGGGGTAGTGAATGCAGCTTCTGAAAAATATTTTCTTCACAATGCACAGAACATTTTGAACTGAATCTCAGAGCCTGAGTGGACTTTAGGAGGCCATTTAATTTAAGCCCATTTCACAGATGAGGAGGTTGAGGCCCGAGTGGCCTGACTTAGCTAAAGTAACTAGAGGTGGCAGTGGCAGAGCCTAGCTCTCCCAGTTCCTGTTCCTTGTGCAACCTGCTGCACCACGTTGCCTCATCAGTGCTCGTTGCTACCCCTGCATTGCCTTTCCTCCTACATCCCCAGTCTCCCTAATAAATAACAGATGCTTAATGCTAAACTCTTCGCAGGTGGAAGATTAATGGCATTGGGGTGAGCTATGATTTTTCCTGCTCTTGAGCTATGCCATACATTTTAGTCATACTGGTGGATCTTTATTATGTGAATCTGTAGTTTTTGCTTAAGCAAGGCCAAAGTATAGTTCTTAGCAATAACTGCCTACTCTCCTACTCTCCCAGGAGCCCTGGAATGTGGCTGTGCTGGGTTGGGGGTTTTCTGAGTAAGGTGGGTGGGGACATATTACCTTTGTTGGGGAGGTGGAGACACTTTCTCCAGGATCCCGCTGCATCTACCCCATAATGCCCCAGTGAAAATTAACCTCTTCTCCTTCCCCTAGAGTTTCCACTTTGCATGGGGGGAGAGAGGCTCCCTTTACTGCAGGGCCCAGAGTCATAACTCCGGTATGACCTCAAAAGGTTTGATTTAAAGAACTGTTTTCCCATTGTTCTCACTTGGTTTTTCAGTTTCTCGAGATCTCTAAATGAAAACAAGATGAGCTACCATTGTCCCCTAGGCTGATCCCTCATCACACTTGATTTGCTTATTCAATGTCTATCTTGCCCAAGTCTGGACGCTCCTTGAGCTCACCTCATCTCTGTCTTTCATGAGCTTAGCACATGGCATTTGGCATTCAATAAAGCTTTGTGAAACTGAACCAAAATAAACAATTCTGTCCAATTGCCAATGGGGTGGAATTTGAATTTAAGATAAAGGGCCCACTTTCTCTAACAAATTTCCTCCAATGCTAATGAGCCACAAGACCACAGGTTAAGTCAATGAACTCCCTAAGTCTCAGGCTTCCCACCTGTAAAGTGGGAGAGTTGAACTATGGTCTGCGAAGTCCCTGCTGGTTTTCACATTTACTGTTTCTTTGACTCTATCTGTTCTAGAGGGGCCCAGATTCCTCTACTGTCATCATTCTTGGGGGAATCTGATGTCTACTTATGCAGCAATTTCTCTCCCACCCCCATCATCTCCCTCCCCATCTTGAAACATGTGAACACTACTAAGTTTGTTCTTTGACTTAACAGATAATTATTCATTTCAACCCTGTGCCAGGCCCTGGGTTGGGAGTTGTGGACACAACGATTAATAAGTTAGTAACCCAGCCCTCAAGGATCTCCCAATCTGTAGGACTCAGATAACAACAGCAGCAGTAATAACAGCTAACATTTATTAGCAGCCATGTGCCAGACACTGTTTGAAGTGTTTTATACATATTCACTCTTTTCCTTACAAAACCTATGAGGTAAACTCTCATTTTACAGATGAAGAAACTGAGGCATTGAAAGATCAAATATGTTGCCCATAACTGGTGGTGCCGTGATTTGAACCCAGGGAGTCTGATTCCAGCACCCAAGCTCTTACTCACTATATATATAAACAGATCTGTTACCATATTACAAATATGGGCTCTGACAGAGGGAGAAACAGAATTCTGTGACCAGGAAAACACAGTATAAAATAATTATTGAGACAATCTACCTCATAGATCACTAAGGATGAAAAGCATCAATATGCAAATATAGTGCTTAGAAGAGTGTCAGGCAATAAGCATTTAATAAATATTAGCTGCTATCATTATTGTTGTTATTTGCCTCCTCCCAAAGACTGGGAGCTCCTTTAGGGCTGGGTGAATGTCTTATCGTTATATCCACAGCCTCCAATCCAGGGCCTAGCCCTAAGCTGAAGCCAGTAATTATTAAGTGGAAGAACCTAGCAGGTATTTAAATCTACTTGAGGACCTGTGATGTGCCAGCCCTGTACTGGATTTTCCACATGTATTATCTTACCTATCCCTGAGGGCTGTATGGTTGTACCCATTTTCCAGATAAGGCATATCATGCCTATTGGCTTAACTTGCCCCAGTTCCTTCTCTGTAACTTGCACATTTCTGAAAATACCTTTTGCTTTTTTTTTTTTTCCACAAAAAAGGGGAGACAGGAGCAAAGAATAAATTCCCAGTGTTGGCTGATGGTTGGGTTGGGTACAATGTTGGGGGCCATATCTGGGACAGAGAATATATTTTTAAATCTCCTTAACTTGAGTTTACCATACAGACTTGTTTCTCCAAGTACACATGCCTGAGAAGCACTGAGGAGCTATTATTTTAAAAACTATTCTTATTAACTAATAAAGATATACTTCAATAAAAATTCTAAAAAATTAATAGTCTGTTCACGGCAGAAAATTAGAAAACACAGATAAGCAAAAGGAAGAAAATTAAAATCCTCTCTAATCCTACAGCCAAGAAATAACTACTGTTAACATTTTGACCTTCGTGCATGTCCTGCCAGATGTTTTCTATGCATATGAAATAGGATGAATATTAGGAATTCTGGAGCATTGCCAACACACTACCCGCTAGTTCCACACCACACCCCAAGCCACTGCAGAGAATGCTGGTTTGGGCAGTGTAAGTTTTCCCCTCTTCCTCTTCTGAGGGTCCACCATTTGCCACACAGATTCTCCAGCTTCTGTGATGGAGAACAGGAAGTGGGGGAAGGCAAAGAAGCAGAAGGGGTGTGGGCCGCAGGATTTTTTGGTGGGGATTTTGGAGAGAGTTGCAGAAGCAGCTATAGAAAGTAAATGGGAGAGGAACTATGGGAGTGGATACTTGGGGTTCCCAGCAGGGTTGTAATTTCCTTCACGTGTGTTCCTGTGGTGTTTCTTTTTTCTTGAATAATAAATGGGAATTTTAAAAGAGTTACCGGGCAACTGGTAAAGGAGAAGTATTTTAAAATTACTTTTGTTGACATAAATACTCTCTCAGACTGAGCCATCTGGGCCATGATTTTATAACCAGAACATATACATACATACCTATGTGTATATGAGGTCTGACAATTAAGTTCGTGAACTTGTTGCATAATGTTGCTAACCTTTTTTGACATTAGAGAGATTATTCATTATGAATTTGTACCAACTGGTCATACAATTAAGCAAGTTTACTGTTTGGAAGTGCTGAAAAGGCTGCGTGAAAAAGTTAGATGACCTGACTTTTCGCCAACAATTCATGGCTCTTGCATCACGACAATGCACCAGCTCACACAGCACTGTCTGTGAGGGAGTTTTTAGCCAGTAAACAAATAACTGTTTTGGAACACCCTCCCCACTCACCTGATCTGGTCCCCAATGACTTCTTTCTTTACCCGAAAATAAAGGAAATATTGAAAGGAAGACATTTGGATGACATTCAGGACATCAAGGGTAGTATGACGACAGCTCTGATGGCCACTCCAGAAAAAGAGTTCCCAAATTGCTTTGAAGGGTGAACTAAGCTCTGGCATTGGTACAAAGCTTCCCAAGGGGAATACTTGGAAGGTGACCGTAGTGATATTCAGCAGTGAGGTATGTAGCACTTTTCCTAGAATGAGTTTGTGAACTTAATTGTCAGCCCTCATATATCTGTCTCTATTTTTTTGTAAAACGAGGTTATATTATATGTATTTTGAAACCTTCTTTCTTATACAACATTATAAATAAATGTCTCTGTCAACAAATATATGTATTTATAAGAAATGACTTTAAATGATTTCACACCATTCTGCCATATGGAGTTTTCAGCCTGTATTTAACAGTCTACTACTTGAGGTGTTTTTCCAATATCTTACTATAGAAACAAAGCTGAAATAAGTATACTTGTGATTAAAACTTTGCATATAACCATGGATTTAGCCTTAGGTTAAATTCCTAGAAGTAGAGTTACTGGATTAGGGAATATTCAAGATTTTGGATACTTACGGTATATCATAACTCAGCACCAGGGGCTACGGGTATTTAGAAAAAATTAAGGCCATGTCTTCTGCACACGTGAACACAAACAGGACCCTGGGCTTGAGCTTTATAGTGCCCACTGGATAGAGCAGGCATCTGTAATCCTTTGAACTGATAAATTTTATGCCTGAGACTTTCAATGCACATGGGTCTGTGTGAGGAGCTAGGACTTATGGGAATTCTTGCGCTCTATGTCACCCAACAGGAGAACTCTATGCTTACAGTAAAGCGCTGCGGTTGTTAACTGTCCCTCCCCTTGACTTCCTGTTCCTTTCCATATATACGTATTCATCTGGGCACGCAGTGCAGCGTGTGCATGTGGCTTATCAGGTCTGCATGCAATGGGTTGAGAACTTTTCTTTTTTCTCGAATAAATCCTTTTGGTGAGGAAACACCTTAGTCGATTTTATTTTCAGTTGATACAACGTTGTTTTCAAAAGAGCACACCAGTCCCATGTTCCTAGGATGGACTAGACAGTGGCTAAGTTTCCATGTGACTCAGCTTCTCTTTGAAACACCACAGGAGCATACTTGAAGGAAATTACAACCCTGCTGGGAACCCCAAGTATTCTCTTTAATATTTTTGGAAAATATTACAACACAGCTTAATTCTAATGCCGGGTACCGAAGCACATTCTGTAGCTCCAAGGCTTCGTCATCAAAATGAAAAACTAGTTTTTTTCATTTAAATCAGACAGCTAGTGAGAAAACAAGCCACAAACCAGGAGAAAATATTAGGATTTGTACCCAAAATATATAAGGAATGCCTACAAATGAATAACAAAAAGACAACCCAACTTAACAACTGGGCAAAAGGCTTGAATAGGTAGCTCAATAAAAGAAGACACATAAAAGTCCATGGATAGATAAATAAACACATAAAGAAGTACCCAGCATCATTAGTAATTAGAGACTCATTTCACATTCACTGGCATGGCTAAAATTAAAAAGATTTATAACAACGAATGTTGGTGAGGAGGAGGAGTAGAATTACGACTGTCACACTGCTGGTAAGAGGGTAAATAGTAAACATACTTTGTAAACCTGTTTGTAATGTCTTAAAAAGTTAAATATAGGCCTATCTTATGACCCAGAAATGCCACTCTTACATATTTATCCAAGATAAATGAAAACGTATTGTCTTAGTCCATTCAGGCTGCTAGAATAAAATAACACAGACTGGCTGGCTTATACACAACAGAAATTTATTTCTCACAGTTCTGAAGGCTGCAAGTCCAAGGTCACGGTGCCAGCAGGGTCCAGTGAGGGCTCGATTGCAGTCTGCAGACTTCTCACTGTATTCTCACATGGAGGAAGGTTGCTCTGTGGGATCTCTTTTATAAAGGGCACCAATCCCAAGCATGGGCTCCACGCCCATGACCTAATCACCCCGAAAGGCCCCACTTCCGAATACCATCACAGTAGGGGTTGGGATTTCCACATATGAATTTGGGGGGAATTCAACTATTCAGACCATGGCACACATGTTCATAAAGTTTTACATGAAAATGTTTATAGCAATTTTTTTCTAGTAGCTCCAAACTGGAAACAATCCAAGTGTCCAATAATAGGGTGATGGATAAACAAATAGTGGTATAAGTATATAATGGCGTAGTACTCAGTAATAAAAAAAATAAACTACTGATACATACAACATAGATAAATATTGAGCAAAAGAAGTCAGACACAAAAGTATACACACCGAATAATTCCATTTACATAAAGTTCAAGAACAGGTAAAACTAAGTTGGTAGATATCAGAAAAGTGGTTGCCAATTGGGGGTAGTGGTGGTGAAGACCGACTTAAAGGAAGAATGAGGCAGCGTATTGGAGGTGACGAAAATCTTCTATATTTTGATTAGATAGGTGGGTATAACAGCATATACATTTGTCAAAGCTCACGCAATAGCACACTAAAGACCTGCACGTATTATCATATATAAAATTTTGCCTTACTAATGCAAACAAAATGAGTTGGGCAACGTAGCTAGTTTGATGAGGAAGGTTAGGAAAGGCCTTTGTGAAGAGGTGACATTTTTGGAGACCCTGAGGAAGGGGGTTGGCCACTTGACGATTGTAGGAAAACTTATGAAAAAGTCCTGAGATGGGAAAGAGCTTGTAGCATTTGAAAAAAATGAAGGTATCTGTTATGGGCTGAATTGTGCCCCACCCCAAATTTATACGGGAAGTCCTAACCCCTAGTACCTTAGAATGTAACTGTATTTGGAAACTGAGTCTCTACAAAGGTAATTAGAATGGGCCCTAACTCAATATGATTAGTGTCCTTACAATAAGAGGAAATTTGGACACAGACTTGTAAAGAGGGAAGACAAAGTAGGGTGACGATGGCCATCCACAAGCTAAGGAGAGAGGCCTGGCACAGATCCTTCCCTCATTGCCCTCAGAAGGAACCAGCTTTGCCAACACCTTGATCTCAGATTTCCAGCTTCCAGAACTGTGAGAAAATAAATTTCAGTTGTTTTAAGTTGCCAGGTCTGTACCACTTTGCTACGGCAGCCCGAGCTGACTAATACACGGCACCCTGTGGCTGAAGCCCTGATTGCCAGGAGATGGGGCCGGAGAGGCTGGCAGGGGCCAGATCACGTAGCGTCATGAAGGCCGTGGTCAGAAGGTTAGACTGTTTTCAAAGGGCAATGAGAAACTCTGGAAGAATTTTAAGCAGAGGAGAAATGTGATTGGAATTTATGACAGGTCAGTTAGACTCTTGCCTAACTGACCAGACTCTTGCCTGGTCAGTAATCCAGGCAAGAAGAGATGGCAGGGGCTTGGGTTAAAATAGACATGGATGAAGAAGACGTACATGAGTTCACAATATATTTTGGAAGTGTGCCAACAGGACTTGATGGAAGAGATGTAGGGATGAAGTAAAGGAAGGAGTCAAAGCTGAGACCCTTTACCGAGAAGGGGCATTTTGCTACACTGGTCTCCTTGATATTCCCTGAGCTCCCCAAGCCTGGGTCTTCCTCTGGGCCCTGCCACTTGCTGTTCCTTCTGCTTGGAATGCTCTTCCTTCTGGGGGTCAGCCTGGTTGGCTCCCTCATTTCAGGTCTCTGCTAAAAAGTCACTTCCCCAGACAGTCCTGCTCTGTCAACACAGAAAGAGCACTGCCTGTAATTCTCCATTGCCTTGCCTTGCTTTACGTTCCTCCATAGCATTTCTGACACTGTGCTGTACCTCTATGTACTTGGGTATTTATTATCTGTCCCCTTACTGGACTATAAATTCCACGAGGGCAGGGCTTTTGTCGTGTTTCCTGCTGCATCTCAGAATGGCAAATAGGACTTTAACAAATACTTGTGGAATGAATGAATGGGAACCAGTCTTAAAGTAGAGCCTGGAGAATTTCTGCTCAAAAGTCTTCAACAGTAAAATACATTTCCACGTGTTAAAAGAAATGAGACAGTCTTATTTAGAATGGAGTGGAAGAGGAGGAATAAGGGACTCTTGAAGCCAGTTATTCTAGAATTTCTTGAGTTATGAGCCCTTCAGTGGATAGACATCTTACAAGGTAGTACTTTCCAGGATACACAAGTGTGTGCAATACCACTTCGCCTCACTCAGGTACTTCGTTTCTGGAGCACAAGAATTTGAAGGCCCTCTCCAAAATTTGCCTCAAGGCAGTGATTTTCAGCTCAGTGTCAATCACAGTTTCATCCAGTAAGGAGAACAGATTCTGAACAAATTCTGCCACTGCACAGCAAGGGCTCAAAGACCAAGTGGAGCTTTCAGCAAGATAGATTTCTAGGCCATCTGGCCGTGATGAATTGATCTGGCTCCATGTCCATTTTTCTCTCCACCAAAGAGGGTCCCTTGGGCAACACAAAACAGTGCTGCTCTTCTCCATGAAATGCCTGCTCTGACTATAATAACCCCATTGCAAGTGCTGCCAGTCAATGAAGAATGAGAGACATATTTACAGAGCTGCTTCTGGAAACCAAGCGTCAGTGTATTTTCACTTCCTCGTGTGGGAGAAGAGCTATCACGACACAGGGGCAGTCAGCAGCTTCCTTCTAAGCCTACATCTCAAAAGCGTCTCTGACAACAAAGGGAAATTGGTACCCCTCAGCATAGGTAGGGGGGTTCAAAATAATGGTTTGATGACTTCTCTTCTGCAACAGGTGTGCAAATGGAATAAAAAGAAAAATCTCAGGAAATTTTCTCATTTCACTCTGCTTTCTAAAGGATGACATACAACTACTTCCAAGCTATAGGGATATGAAAACAGCACACTGTCTCTGAGTTTTAGGTGAGTAGAAAAGACATTGTAGGGTCTCATAGATTTCTAAGCAAAGAGGGGCATTTTTTTAATCTTCCAAAGAGTGACCCATAATTACACTGAGATTATGAGGATGGAGAGTGAAGGGTAAAAGAAGATGCTTCAATGTCATCCGCAAAAGGACAAGTGTCAGCATCACTCACTGCTCCTAAAGCAAAGCATTTTCATCCTGGAGCAGGAGTATCAGGAACTGGCTCCATGCTCTTCCTGTCTCCCTCTTAACCTGTTGCCTCCCACAGAGCAGTGGAAATTCAATTACTGAGCAAGTCACGAGACCCCTTTCACCCTGAGTTCCAGCCGCTGGCCACCCTGTGCTTAGTGTAGTATGACCTTAGAGGTCACCTTTGGAAGTGTGGCCTGTGTTGGGGCCATGGGTGGAAGGTCTTGGGCACCCTTTACATCCATCATGCTGGAGAAAGGTACCCTTTGAAGAATACAATCCTCTCTTTGGTGTGTGACAAAATCCACAGCAGTTCTGAGATGTCTAAATTGCTAGAATGGAAAAGAAACAGAAAAAAGTATATCCTTCTCTCCATGGAATCTGTTAGCCATAGTTGTAACAATTAATGTTCACCGTCTGCTTTCTGCATTCATTCATTTAACTCTCCCAACAACCCTATAGGCGGGTACCTCTGCATCCCCATTTTAAGATGGAGAACCTAAGGCACAGAGAAGTGAGGTAACTAGCCCTAATTCACACTGCCAGTAAGTAGCTGCGCCGGACCTGAAAGCAGCCTAGCTCCAGAGGCCGTGCGCATAACGATTCCACAGCATTTCTTGTGAATTTTGGGAACAATACATGAGCCACAGTCAATTAATTAAAAATACCTTTTAAAAAGGAATCAGGCTGAGAGTAAACACATACAAGTGGCTTTCTCTTATGGGAAGCTATTTTGCTTTTTGTTTTTGAGGTGAGTCATCACGTGATTTTTCTTATCTCCTTACCTGAGCTGGCACTGCAACAGCCAGGAGACAGAGATCAATCTTGAGAGTCAACACTATTATCACCACGAAGCAGGCTCTCCCCACTGCCAACCACATCTGCTTTTTCTCCTTTCACTTCTTGAAAAAGCCAGACAAACTCACAAAATCCCTCTTGGTCATGCTATCTGCCTCTAAAACACAACCTCGAACTGTAGCCAGGACTTTCTAAGCCCAGGGGAATAGTAATCACTGGCTTATCACCATGGGATCTTTCTCTTTATGGAGGACCAACCAAAGATGAGCGGCTGACCTTGGAGGGAAGAGTGACAGGGAAGATTACGCTGGTTTTGCTCCTTAAAAAGCCTAACCACCACTGTTCTTCAAGCACTGGGGACGATGATGGCCTCAGCACCCATCCACTCCTCTTGCATATCTCCACTAGCTGGTCTGGGGGTACTAAACCTACCCCAGCTCCACCAGTGAAGTCTGACTGGGTTAAATCAATCAGTTTAAGCCGCTCCTCTCCCATGCCCATTGTTACAGTGATTGATATTAGGGTGGGCACTTGACCTCAGTTAGAGTAAAACCCATAAACCTTTTTCCGGGATTGGGAAGAGAGAAATTCTCTCTTGCATTGGTTAAAGTAGTATGTAGAGGTGAGGCCTGAGGCTGCTGCAGCCATTTCCTACCAGAGAGAGCCACTCTGTAGATGAAGGCCACACACAAAGAAGGGCAGTGCTGCATAATGCGGAGAAAGGAGCGGGAGGCCCAATCAAACCGTGCCCAGATTTACTGTATCCAATACACCCCCTTAATGACTTAACGGCATTTTGAGTTGGGCTGGGATTTCTGTTATTTTAGACGAGGAATCCTAACTGATAACCACCCTTTAGACTGAACTTCACACAGTGACATACGGTTGTCTACAGTTTTGATAAGCCAGTCAAATCAAATGTTTATAAGGCCTGGAGTTATAAATCTGCCCCTTACTTTTGAGTCTCAGCTCAGGAGTCACCTCCTCTGATTGACACACTTGTTTGTTCAGCTGCTCAACAAATAGAGACACTGCGTCTCCTACGAGCATAGGTGCCTATTCCGAGTGCTGAGGTTTCCAGAATGAATAAAACATGATTCCTGTCCTTGAGGAGTCAAATGGGGAAAATAATACATGCAAACATACAGATGGAAGGAAGGAGCAAGGGCTTTGATTGGCGTGAGTCCCCAGGTGCTGTGGGAACACAAAGCACAGGCATGAAGTCAGACCCACAGCTATGGGGTCAAGGAAAAGATTCTGGGGAAGATAATGTTTGAACCAAGTTCTGAAAGCATTGTCTGGACAGGCGGTTCTCAACTAGGAGTGGGTTTGCCCCCAGGGTACATTCGGCAAAGTCTGGAGACATTTTTGGTCCTCACAATCATTGGGAGGTACTACTGGCACCTCACTGGTAGAGGCCAAAAATGCGGCCAAACATCCTACAAGGCACAGGACAGCCCTCCATACAAAGAATGTTGCAGTCTCAAATGTCAATAGTGCCAAAGTTGAGAAACCTTGGCCTGCATGAAGCAGGTGGGAAGGGATGTTCTGAGCAGAGGGATGAGAACGTGCAAAGACCAAGAGGTATGAAACCATATGACAAGTCTTGCAAGGGCATGTCGGCTGGAGCCACGGGGTGGCTGAAGGAGTGGCGAGCTTCAGCTAGAAGGATGTGCCTGGGCCAGCCAGGGCAGATATGTCCTAAGCCAGAAGCTGAGAGTTTGAGTCTTATCCCCAGATCTGTGGGGAGTTATTTGAAACAAGGGTGTATTTTAGAAGAATTCCTCTGGCAGCTGTTTGATGGCTTCAGCAGTGGTGAGTAATGGGGACTAGACCAGGCAGAGACTGTGGGACAGACGGGTTCAGATCTTCAGGACGACTTCCTGCTCCCATCCCTGTTCACTGCCATAGCGCACTGTGTGTATTTCTCTCTGTCTTTTCCACTAGTCTGGAAAAGCACCGCGGGCAAGCACTGTAGTTAATCCACCTTTCTCTTCTCCAATACAGCCTCACACAGGTAGTACAGTGGAATTGCATGTCGGGCTTAGATGCTAATGCCAGCAGAGAAGGTAAAACTCCTGTAGAGTAAAACCTTTGAAAATCCCTTATACTGTCCACATCGTACAACATACATGGCCCATGTGCATAACCTTATAGAGTAATATATGAAACGAAATACATAAGCTGTCATGGACAATATGAACAGAATATATTCGAAAGCTAATTTTTTTGCAATATTTAAATTATGTTTTTCCTTTGTCTTTCAGGGCCTCGGTTGCTGATTTTTCCTACGTTCAATGCAATGGTTCCACTGCACTCAATAAATGTTTGCTGGAGGAAATGAAAGGGATAGCAATTCCCAAAGGGTATTCTCCTTTGTCCGCTGGCCTCGGGCTCCTGTGGGGGTTTGGAGGCCACATGTGGGCCAAGGAGAACCAAGGTTGGGAGGGACCAATGTGCAGAGGACACTCTGTGCTGCTCAGGTCTGTAGGACGCATTCCCCTAGCTGCTTGCCGGGCACACTGCCAGCAGCTGGCCCTCAGGTATCAAGTGGGAATTGCCCTTGTTTTCCCTGGGCACTGCTAGGGTTTGGCAATGTCAGTTCTCTCACTGGGAGTTGTTCTTGGCTAAAGAGAGCTGCCTCACCCAAGGACACCCAGTAACTGGTCATACTAGAATACAAAAGCCCAGATACTTCACACAAACTCAGGACAACTCTGCAGGGCCCTGTGGCCTCCAGAGCTCCTGTGGGATCAGCTGAAGCCTTGTAGTAGCGGTACCATAGCCCAAATTGTAACTGCCCAATCCCGTTTCCTTTCCTTCCCCTACAGGTGTTCATACCAAGAGCATGCTGCGTAACCTGGCCTGCAATAAGAGGATACCCTGGTCAGGAGGCTCTGAGGAGTCAGAATCCAGGAGAAGCAGGAGGGCAGGCAGGTACCTACCTACCTGGAAGAGCTGGCATCCAGGTCACAGGGAGAATCAGAGGGAATGAGCAGGCAGATGGCACTTGTGTGCTCACAACAGAAGGGAAGTTGTTTGTCCCCTGCCCAGTGGGAAACTGCCTGCATGCAAGGGAAGTCCTGGGCTTGCAGGGGAGGCCTGGCTCCAGGTAAGGTCACTAGGCCATCCTGCAACCTGGCCTGCTCTCTCCCAAATGTGCCAACAAGAATCTACCACCTGCTCCCCACTTGCCAAGGGGCCTCCATATTTGTGGGGTTAACAAGTATTTTCCTGGGCAGCCACCAACTTGGTGAGATCGGGACTATACCAAACGGCCACCTTCACCATCAAACACTTCCACTCTTTGCCTCCGGCACAATGAGGTGGCCTGATTACAGGTGATCAGATATTTCCATTGGATTAAAAGCCCCTGTTAAAATAAAACGTACTATAAATTAGCTTGAGGTAACAGACCACGCCAGGGTTATTAATCATTTAAACTTGCAGGCACAGATGGGATAAAAAAATTTAAGTCTGAGATTGGAGACACAGGCAGGACAGTTCTAGGGGGAATGCTAACAGGATGACAGTGGCAGCAGTGGGCTCAACACAAGAGCACCTATTTCAGAGGGCAACCAGCAGGTTGAGGTGAAGGACAAAAATCCCCAAACCCAGCCATGGTTTTCATTGGCTTCTGAAAGAAACCAAAAGTTGGTTGTACCCTTTACTGGGAACATCCTACAGTGCCAGGACACTCCTGTGCTTTGCCTTGGTCGCCGGCCCTCATGCTGAGGCTGCACAATGCTGGGGGAGGGGCGGCAGTAGGTGAGCAGGAGAGACTCCCATTAATTACAGGATTTACACATTTATCTTGAAGGCCCCAGACTTGCTATCAGCTATCGCGGGCAGTCAGGGGCTTTCTGGATAATTTTTCATTCCCCTGCAAATGGAACCCATCAAAACACTGTTTCGATTCTTTGGCCTCCTTCCAGTAACCACTGCTCACTTGGAAGAGGCAACTGGCTGCACTGTCAGCCCAGAGAGGCCAGCAAGATAAATACTTCTCCTCTCATCTCACTTTTACCCAGTGCCCATGGTTGGGGGTGGTGGGGTGGACTGGCATTTGGGAACATCTTTGCAGCATGCTCTCCCGTAGTGCTGACGCTGAACGCTGACTGGATAACCTACACTTCAGGCCCTCCACGAGGCGGCAGCTGTGGTGGAAATACTAGGTTCTGTCAATTAGGTGCATTAGTGTGCAATTTGGACAGAGGACCTGAGGCAGGGCCCATCTTGCTTTCTTTCCTTTTTTTAAAATTTATTTTGAGTGTGTTTTTCCAGGACCCATCAGCTCCAAGTCAAGTAGTTGTTTCAATCTAGTTGTGGAGGGTGCAGCTCACAGTGGCCCATGCGGGGATCGAACCGGCAACCTTGTTAAGAGCACTGTGCTCTAACCAGCTGAGCTAACCGGCCGCCCCAGGCAGGCTTCATCTTTCCGCTCCTAATCAGTTCCAGGGCAGCCCACTTCCCCACCTTCCTGCTTGGGGCAGAGGCAGCAACTCCTACTCAGTGCCAGCTCTGTGGTTTTGTTCAGTTTTCATGGAACATTCCTCCAGCCCTCCGATGATGTTGAGAGCACCTCATTCCTCAGTTATTTTTTTGTCTGTTTAAATGGCTTGATGTTTTCTGCAGCTGAACCTTGCCTGATATAGTACCCCTTTTGGTAGATGTACATATACTTTTCACTTGTCAAGTCACCTTTCAAACCATTTCCCTGAAGAAGGCCTCTGGAATGAGAACTGATGGTTGCAGTTGCTAGAGCAGAGCGTTCAGTCTCGCTTCTGAGCTGCACCGATGGATCAATCATCCTTCACATTTTCAACCCACTGCCCACATTTTAGAGTCTGAGGCCGACAGTCTGCCACGAATGCTCTCTGAGTACCTCAGGATTGGAACCTTCAACAAAGCGCTGGAGAGAAACCTGAGGGAAGTAGCTTGCCAAAGTCTCTACTTCTGAGAGGTCAGCATTCATTTTCAAAGTTGTAATTCAGACAATCTGTTTCAGAGTCTCTTTCAGAGCCAAGGTATATAGCCGATCCCCTTTCTGTCGTAGATTTTTAAACTCCAAACACAAATCAAGGTGGAGGAGGTGCATTTTTATTTCTGGGGAATGATCTGATTATTACTTGCCCATTGGAAGCAAAGGCTGATTCATCATCCACACTTCGGTTTTTATTGTGCTTGGGCCGTTTTCTTCTCCTTGCTGCTTCATTATTTTCTATATGACTTTCATTTAGAAAACAGCATTTAAAAATACTATGAAAAAGATATTTTTGCTTTTAAATATTAGGCTGATTATCTCTTCTAGCCACTTTATGCACTGGAATTAATTTTAATGACAAAGTTAGTTTAATGATATGGTCTGGCCTTTTAGGAGTGATCAGTTTTAGACTTCTTTCTAAAATCATGCATGCTTCTAAAAGGGAGGCCTCCTCCTAGAAAATTACTACCCAAATGAGCCATAGTTTCTGCCAGGAGTGTATTACATCCTTATCTGTTAGGGGAGACCAAGAGGTTAAGAACTCTTGCAAAACAGTGATTCCCAAATCCCTTGGAGCTAAGCGTCTTTTTTGCCGGCCCTAATACCTCCTGCTCTGTGGAAACATTTAAAAAAAAATTTTTTTTTTATTGGGGAAGGGGAACAGGATTTTATTGGGGAACAGTGTGTACTTCCAGGACTTTTTTTTTTTCCAACTCAAGTTGTTGTCCTTTCAGTCTTAGTTGTGGAGGGCGCAGCTCAGCTCCAGGTCCAGTTGCCATTGCTAGTTGCAGGGGGCGCTGCCCATCATCCCTTGTGGGACTCGAGGAGTTGAACTGGCAACCTTGTGGTTGAGAGCCCACTGGCCCATGTAGGAATCGAACCGCAGCCTTCAGAGTTAGGAGCATGGAGCTCTAACCGCCTGAGCCACCGGGCCGGCCCCTGTAGAAACATTTTGAAGCAATCCAGGCTGCCATTGGTCCTGGGGCTAAGATTTGCTTGTGGAGCATGTGTTTGTTTGCTTATTTATTTATTCATTTATTTTCACTTGCAAGCTTTTCTGATGGGACTCTAAAGTAGTCAACTTTTGAAAAATTCACAATTAAATCAATCTCTCAGTCTTTTGTTTCTACAGTATCAAGGAGCAGGTTCCCCTGGTGTTACTTATCTGGTAGAAAGGACTGGAAATTTTGGCCTGGCTTCAAGTTCCTCAGACCCAGTAGGAAGATTGACATGTTTCCAACTGAATGACCTGTTCATTGCTGGGCTAATGGATTCTTTTGCCAGGAGTGCTTTGGCATTTTTGGAAAATCAAGAGATCAGAAAATGAATGCATTGTTTAAAACTATGACTGTCCTCTTTTTCTACTTTATCTACTGGTCTATGTTTTGCTTGTGTGAGTTATCTGTGAAAGAATTTTTGTGAGACTTGATGTCTAGCCTCTAAGAGAGACTCAGTAATACAGACTATATATTATGTTATGTGAGGACAGATGTATGGTGTGGTGGGTGTACATGGAAACCATATTGCATGGTGGTTAAGGGAATGGGCTTTGGAGGTAGGCAGACAAATTATGTAACTGCTTTGTGCCTTGGTTTTCCCATCTAGACAATGGGCATAATGAGAGTACCTACCTGACTGGCGATGTGCACAGGAAGAGATACAGGAAGTAATTTCATTCTTATAGTCAACAGTCAAAATTCTTAAAATTGTTTCCTAGATGACCATTTTCTCTTAAGGAAACTTATATTTGCTTATGTTTCTGAGATCCCATGCATATCTCAAAGAAATGTGTATATATTTTTTTAATCTATTAGTGCTTCCCTCAAGTAATCTGTGATTGAAATATTTACATGTTTGTGAGGGGTGAGTGTGGGGACAGAACCCCAGAGAGCAGTTTCCAGGCTCTCGGCCTCACATAAAAAGGTGCTGGCTCGGGTAGTAAATGCCCATCAACTGTGATCAGATGGCCAGCAGCTGTGGCTAGTTGGTCGTCAGCTGTAACCCGTAAGCCATTGGCCACTAATATAACTGCTGTGGCTACGCTAGCAGAAAGAATGGGGGCTAGCAAGAGAGGATTGCAGAGAGGTGGATGCCGCCGGTGAGAATATAGTAATATGACTCCCTTACTTATGGCTCCGTGGGTGTTCCTGTTTGGCCTCACCATGTCCTGTGTTCTTATGTGGGGAGCGGGACCAGAGACCCCACAGGCCGCCTCGCACGACAGTGAGCAACCTCCTTTTAAAAATCATCTCTCTTCTTCTGTTGTTCTAGGTAATTTACTAACATGACATCCCAAGAGCATTAAGTGAGTACTCTAAGTCATGGCACAGTGGTTTAAAAAAATCTGCAATATTTTCTTTTCAAGACTAATAGGAAACCTTTGGCCTATTTCCTCAAATTGGAAAAATGTCTGTGCCTAGAACCTCACCAGAAACCTATAAATACTAATCTTGAAATTCATTAAGAGTCCTATCATACCTCAGGCGTGCCCGAGCAGAAGCAACTGCTCCCTGAACTACAAGCATCCAGGAAGAATATTCACTGTTAGTAGGGAGAGATTAATTGGAAAACTCAAATGCCCAATATTTAACCACAGGCTGATTATCAAATTGATGACAGAGTTTGGTATAGGAAATACTTGCATGAGAAGAAAAATTAATGTTGAATAATTTAATTTGGAGAAAAATAATGATTTGCCCAAAGCAGCTAGAAGTTTACAAAACTAAACTATTAAACTGTCTTATATGAAAAAGAAAAAAAAGATAAGTGTACTATCACCAACACAACCATCAAGTTTAAATGTAAGGAAAGTAATTAGAAATTCAAATTAGGTAGAATATCTCTGATTTTAATTGGACCATTTAAAAAAAAACACCCATTTTAAGCTTTTGTGGAAAACAATGACCAATCTTGATGGGAAAAAAAAAAAATCTCCTTGCCTGTAAATTTGCATGGTATATTTAAGAAATCAAGTGTCATTTTCAAATTACAACCTCACAAATTATACTAAAACTGTATCCAGACATATTTGAATCATAGCTCTTGTTACAGAAAATTTTTTTATTTGTAATAAGAGAAATGTTTCAGGAGAATGGGAAAGAAGCATTTTTCATAAGACCTAAAAGTATATTCAAGACCATTTGAAATTCTGGGACAGGATGAAGCTTATTGAATATTTCAGCAGGGTTCTCATTCACGTGAGTGCAACTCATGGGTGCACTGACATGTAAACAACTTGATAGGAGGCACCGAATTGTATAACCCATCATCCGGGAACGTTTGATGGGATTAGAAGAATTTTTGCAGTTTGGAGACATCACTGCACATAAACATGTACTTCATCACATGAAATCACCAAATCGCCCTGTTGGACATCTTATTGTTTCCATGGCATATTGAGGAGTTATGAAACCAGGAACAAATCCAACTCCTCAACATTGCTGTGAATTAAAAGAAGCTTGTGTTCAAATGAATTTTAACCCATGGCCATGGATTCTACTGAGTGCCTAAGAACAGAGGAGGAAAAAATTAAGAACATTTAGCATAGCTGCTGAGTTTAAAGGTCAATAATGTACTAGCCACAAAATGGCTGAATTTAGACATCAAGATCCTTTCAGCAATAATTTGTTACTCTGGCAATTCCAACGAGTCTTGCTTTGCAAAATAGGTAATAAGGAATATAAAACAAAATATCTTACTGCATTTTAAAATTACACAAATATAGAATCAACAAAAACATATGGGATGCTCTATTCCTTTTGCTTTCAGGGAAAGCAAAGCTTGTATTCACCTTGGCCCGGCAGAGACTTACATCATATCCACTGTTACGGATTCCACGCCGGGGTCGCTCGCGAGTCACCAGAAGGTCCATCTCTGTTTCCCCTGGACTCGGGCTATTCAGAGACTGCCGGCTTCGGTAGACAGAGTTTTTCGTCTGTTGCCTAAAAAGAATTCAACAACTGTTATGATGCAGCAAATGCCCTGACAGATGGAATTCTCCACTGATCCAAACTACAGGCAACCAATGAAGGGTTTGGTTGGCTTGCCTCACAAATCTCAGAATTGATGGGTCTGTTTGTCAGCCATCAGGGGCCATAGAAACAGTGGAATAAATGTTTCTTGTTCCCCAGCTGCTGTAACCATTTGGCTGAATTGTAAATGCTCTTTTGTATGGTTAACTACAGTCAACCTCAGCACTGCAATCTCATCTAAAATTCTGCTGATGGCCAGGCCAGGGGCTTTCCCTTGACCCTCTGAAACAGCTAACACTGGAAGAACAAACTTGCTTTTGTTGACTGTTGACTCAGCAGCCTCCTGTTCCTTTTCATCTTTCCGATTCCACACGAAGGGTTCCATGATGTGTTAATAAACCCTGTGGCTAATGGGATGCTTGGTACTGACACTGCAGATACGTTTTCTTTTCTACCTTCCTCACAATGGATTCCCTTATGGGTTAAGGAGCCATAAACCAAGAGGCAGTTTGGGGCTTGTCCACCTGTCCATCCATCCATCCATCCAGCCAGCCAGCCAGGCATCCAGCCAGCTATCCGATATTTACATGAGGGACATGAGTGCCTACTGTGTTCCAGTCACTGTGGAACATGATGAAGATCCATAGTAAGCAAGATGGAGCTTACAATCTAATGAGAGAGACAGATAATCCACATGATAATTTCAGAGTGGTAAGTGCTGTTAAGAAAAACAAGGAGAAGTGACAGAGGATAAAGAGGATGGGGAACGACTTTAAGTAGGAGGGTCAGGGAAGGCCTCTCTGGAGAGGTGACATTTCAGCTGAGACCTATTTAGAGGCAGCTCCATGCCCATCTGGGCACAGAGCATCATTTCAGGCCCAGGGAGGAGCACGTTCAGAGGCTCGCCTCAGCTCCCCCCTTGGAAATGCATACATTTGTCACCACTGTCCTGTTTCCACTTGACATTAGAGGAATTTTTTTGAGGAGGGAGTAAGAAATAGCGACAAACAAGGCTATGCTGTTGTGGCTATGCTGTTATTTTCCCACAAGAGGCAACTCTTCCGAGTGGGGAGTGACGCCCAATGGGGACAGGTGACTTTCACATGATCCTGCAAAGTGACAAAGGTAGGATAAAAATCACTGACTTCCTTCTCATTCAACAATAAGTTTCTCTCTGTAAATAACTTGCACTTCAGAGCATCTATCTTGAGAGAACTCCCCAAATATCACCTGTTTTATGTCTCGGTTCTAGGATTCTATCCATTCATGGATTGAAGGTGAAAAGGTTGCCTTATCGATTCCCAGCGACTATGTGGGAAGCTAGAAACCTGGCAGGTATACATGCCTTTTCATGATCACACACCCAGTTAGTCACAGCATGACAGTCACATCCTGTTCGTCTAGAACACACAGTAGAACTCCCAAGGCAAAGCACTACCCTTACAATTAGCCTAGGGAATGAAACTGACACTAATAGGCCTACTACCTCAGCATGAGGAGCTTATACTATTGAGAGAGCACCTGTGTTTTCTGCTTGCCTGGTACCCATAAGAACCTGTTAGTAAGAGCATTATGGTATTCTTTGTGGCCTGCCCTTCCTCCAGGGATTGGCATGTGACCAGGCTGCACGATTACAGCCTCGTAGCCCCACGGCCAGACTGACTGGTCAGAAGGTGGGCACATGAGTTGGTCCACTGAGACTGAGTCCCAGGGCTCTTGCTAGAGCAACCAGGAAAGAGGTATTCTCTTGGTATTGAGGTTTCTAGGAAGATAGGATATAACCTAGAGGTGCTGGCAGCCAGTTTGCCACAATGAGGTAAGAGCCCACCTGAAAAGGAGCCAGCAAAGAGTGAAGAGAAAAGGAGAAAAATATGTCTGATTCCTTCAATCTAGCTATGCCCAAAGACTTGACATTTAAATTATGTTCAACAATAATTTCCCTTTTTATTTAACCAGTTTGTGCTGGATTTCCATCATTTGCTACCATAGGAATCCTGACTGATACAAGAGCTTAAACCTAATAGTAATAAACCCTGCCCTATAGTTATCTGCAATTAGAGGCTTCCTTTAGGAATGGAGCACAACCTTGTGAAACACCATCTGTTCTGAGTGATTCACTTTAAGGCAGACCCGAAAGAATTCTCATCCTTGACCTAATTACAAATTTATCTGTTTTGAAAAAGGAGACTTCACAACTGTCCTGAGGTTGCCAATTAGCCCATTTAGAAAAGATTTACTAATAAGGAGTGGGGGAGTAAATACTAGGATTAGTAATTGACATTTAAGTAGGTTATTTTTGGAAGGATTAGAAATACAATAGTGAGCTTGTGTAAGCCCTTTCAAGAACCATAAATGTGAGTGAGAGCTTAGACACTGGAGTAGACTTCAGTCTCCTTTTCCATCAAAGACAATGTTCCTTTATGATACACAGCTTAAAGGTGGCTGTTTCACATGGATCTCAACTGACCAGACCATTAGTGTGTGCGTGTGCACGGTATACAAGCAACTACTTAGACATAAATCAGGCTCTCAGGTAGACAAATTACTTATTTTAATCAAACAGAGTTCCATTAGGTGTATTCATTTCTTGTTGGTACTTTGCTGTAGTCCTTAAAAGTTAATCAATTTTGAAACTTGCAAACTTGAGAAGTAAGTTTTTTACCTCTGAAAATATTGCTGGGTGAAGAATGATAAATTTTATTTGTATTTTTTAGGGAGGTTTTAGTCTCACTACAGTTTAAGAAAGTAGTTCCCAAAGTGTGTCTTGTGGAACCCTAGGGTTCCATAAAGATGGACTAGAACCACTGGGAAGGAGGAGGAGGAAGTCCTGCGACCATCAGAGCAACTCTGTCTTTATGTTATTGCCTTAGGTTGGGTTCTTCCAGAAGAGGACTCTGTGACTATTTAAGTGCAAGTGGTTTACCTGGGAGAAGGCTGTAGGAAGCACAAGTTAGGGAGTGGGAAAATGGGAGAGGGAAGAGAAGGAGACTGATAAGGTGTGATATAGAGTAGATTAGTATTTTGGGCAATTGGGACTCAAACTCACTGGAGAAGTGTGGGAGGAAATTGTTTCAAAATGTAGGTTATATTTTATTCAGGTACGGCAAGATCGACAGATCAGATGAACTGCCACTGAAAAGATAGCTTGTTATACTCACAGATCCCTGGAGGAAGGGGCCTGCCATGCCATGGTGGCGAGGGGGTACCTGGGGAAGCAGCAGGGTCAGCCACAAGGCAGACAGAGGGAGGGGAAAATGGGAACAAGAGCCTTTATTGTGGTTTCTGTGGGAAGGAATGGACAAGGCAGGCTATGCTGGTTTAGGATTGGATCGTTTGAATAATTTCGGCAGACTCTGGGGCATCGGGGCTGTCCCTAGATGTCTGGTACCCGGCTGCAGTGATTAGAACAGGGGGTTGGGGCCCAGAGTGTGAGGGCCGTGTGTAAAGGGGGCAGCTGGGCTCTGGGCTCTGGGCTCTTGTTGGTTCACATGTGAAAGGTGTACTTGCAGGCGAGCCTTTTGCTTTTCTAGGAATTGGCTAGAGACATCCCTGGTAGGGGCAGTTTCTCCAGAGTCAGCAAGGCCCCCAATGTCAAATAATCAAATACAGAAATTAGAAAACATGGTTATCACACCAATGTAGCCTATGCACCGGAGTTCTCTGCCAGGGGCGTTTATCCGTCAGGTGCCCTGTCATTGACTGACAACCTGACACTCAAGGTCAGGGGCTGCTGAGAAAAAGCCCGAGTTGTAGATGCTCGTAGTAAGTAGGAGCTGCTGGCCTATAGGGCGCAGTGGGAGCCTAGGGGACAGGACGGAGGGGGAGGGGCTCTGACAGCATCTGCCTTGTGCGTATTACATACTTGGTGTCTTTGGGTAAGAGTTTAATCACATAAAAATGGAGTGTCCTTTTGATTTTAAAGAAAACACCGTGAAAACTCTTCTAAAAGATTTCAGAATAAGTCAACACTAGAATCTAAATTTTGTCTTTTATTCAATTTCTTTAGGTGTCAGGGTAAAATTCTGGTTACTGATGCTGCCTTTGGAGTAGAGAGTGAGTCCCTCACTTATGCCTCGCAGTGGCTAGGCCACTGAGAGCAGAACCTCTGGAGAGGTGAACTACAAATAGCAATTAACAGGCAACGCTAACCTGTGAGTTTATAGCCTATCTTCCTAGAAACCGCAATACCAAGAGAATACCTCTTTCCTGGTTGCTCTAGCAAGAGCCCTGGTCTAGCAAGACTCAGTCTCATTGGACCAACTCATGTGCCCACCTTCTGACCAGTCAGTCTGGCCGTGGGGCTACGAGGCTGTGGTCGAGCAGCCTGGTCACATGCCAACCCCTGAGGGAAGGGCAGGCCACAAAGAACATGACAGTGCTCTTACCTGCTGTGTACACACAGTAGGCAGCCTCTGGAGTCAACAGCAGAGTGTAACAAGAGTAACACCACAGAGCTTATGAGTCTCCATCACTCCTGTTTTCTCTGTTAAGCTTTCCTTCCCCTTCCTGTCTCTTGCTTAATTTCCATTCCCACCCAGTCTGTGGTTATCCATATGGTTTCTTTAACTGGTCAAAAAACCTTTTAATGTTATTTTTGGTGCGTTAGAGTCATTAAATCATTTCTTCAACTGACACTGAGAATTGGCTACCCACTCATAGACCAGCAGGCCATCAAAGGGCCTTGAGAATCTGGCTGAACCAATGCTAGGCAATGGAGGTGCACCTTCACAGGAAAAAGAGTTCTTCGTTCTATAAAAAGCCTCAACTGAAATATTTATGTATTTTGCAAATAGCTTTCAATCTAAGTTCCTCTTATTTGCACATGATCTTTGGTTCATTTTTCTGAATTTTCCAAGTGTCAGCAGGAAACCAAAAAAACCCAAAGAAAACCCAAGAAACAACTTCCTGCACCAGTCTGTAAAAGACTGCTGAAGTAAAAAGTCTTCAAGTGCAAGCAAAAGCTAAAGAAACCCCTAGCCTCCCCATAAAATCCATCTTTTCTCCTCTTTTTCCTGTAGTTATCAACACAGTGACACATGCATTGTGACCCTTGTCACAATTTTACACCAGTAGCTTGTTATACCCACCAAGCCTAACAAGAAGCATGGTAAACGAAGCACTGCTTTAGAATTCCCTTTTTTGTTCATTGAAAATAAATTATATTTGTTCCATTCATAAAATTTATCCCCACCTCCTAGCTTTATTTTGTGGCTTTCATCCAAGCCTGTCACATAGTCATTTTTGCTTTTAATAAATACCCACTCAGACCAGGAATTGCCCTGTCTCACCCAGTCTACAGAGGGTGGGTGGGCTAAGGCGATGGGGCAGTCAGAGTGTGGGCATGCTGCAAGCCAAGTGGCTGTTGCCAAGGAGAATGTGTATTTGAAAGAGATGGTCTTGAATCATGAAAATGCTTCTGAGGAAGTGCTTCAGGGTGGGGAGGAGAAGAAGAAAGATGGGCACGTATAGCTTTGCTAATAACCTTTATTTCTTTACCCACTAGGTAAGGTTACTCTCTGCTTACAGCAAAGCTTAGAAGGATGAAATTCAAATCACTGGTCCTAACCCTCCATCACTAGGCCAGGCCCCCTGTTACGGAACCTCACATTTCAAATATCCATTACACTTGGGAGTAATAAACTTTTGGGGTGGCTATCTTTCTCTTCCATCAGACCTTAAGTTCCATAACAGCAGCGATTAGGCTGTCTTGTACTCCGTAAAATATTGAATGAGTTGAGTGCATGAATGAGAAAGAGCACACATGACCATGACAGTATTTAGCATCTTGCATGATGGCTAATACATAGTAGGTGACAATAAATGTCGAATGCACGAACAAATCTATGAATTAAAGAGATGAACCCAGCACAGAGCTCTGAGTAGCTATGTGGTAATTACTTACTGAAGCTGAATGAAAAGGTGAGGCATGAAATTTGCTTTTCTTATGCAAGAGCTACTAAAATAATTGAACAATATGATGACCCTTGATCTGGAAGATGAATAGACAGGTCGGTGGTAATTATATCTTCACCCAGCTCTGAAACAGCTATGGTTTGAAAATATCATTAAGCTAATGGACAATTATGGCTGTTTGCCCATGTATTGTTTTTAATGGCTTTAATTTTATTCTCTTCCAGACTCATTATGGAACACCTACTTGCACAGATCAGCATGTTGTGGATCAGCAGCCTGCAAATAGTCGCCCTAAGGTAACAGATCAAGGGCTCAGGACTGCACGGCATCCTCTGCCCTCATCCCACCAATGGTACAGCGACCTTCAGAGAATCCCTTAGACACTGCACCTGTTTTTAGATTCAGCAAATGGGGCACACAGTTCTGGGTCTGGATCCAACACGTGCTCGATTTCCTTTTGGGCTTTTTCGTACATCTTTTTTCTTTCCGTTTGAGCCTTGTTCGTCTCCACTACGGGGAAATCGTAATATCCCTTCCTCTTGGCTTTGAGGCGCAGCTTATTCCGATAGTGCTCGATGTCTGATTTCTGCTTCAGGGCTTTGTTCACCTGAGGAGAGAGACAGTCTCAGGCCCATACCTGACTCAGCATGGCCAACAGACAGGAGGCTTTTATCAGAGGGTCACAACTCCAGGAAAAGTTGTCCGAGGCTTCACATCTGGTCCTTTGAGCCAGCCATACCCACCTGTGATCCATTCCAAGACCGGCCCACATAACAGTGGGCCACAAACACCGTGGAGTCTGGCACTCACCTAAGTTGCCTGAGACTTTCCATCAGGGCCTCCTTCTCCTTAGGCCACCTGAGTCTGCTCAGGCCTAGGCCTGACTCCATGCTTTTAGTTTTGTGGTGTGGGCCTTAATCCCGCCTAAACACTTATGGTTCCCCTGTATG
Source organism: Rhinolophus hipposideros (assembly GCF_964194185.1). Classification (NCBI taxonomy): domain Eukaryota; kingdom Metazoa; phylum Chordata; class Mammalia; order Chiroptera; family Rhinolophidae; genus Rhinolophus; species Rhinolophus hipposideros. The sequence goes on from NC_138056.1 coordinate 23,290,820, forward strand.
GTAGCCTCTGACTTGAAAACCCCGCTAGATCTTGGTGCCCTGACTCTAGCTCCAGCTCTGAGGAACCCAATGGCCTCCCTTGGCCAATTAGCTGGTGCCAGCTGGATAAGGTAGCCAGTTTCTGAAGAGGTTGAGTTGGGATGAATGGGGTGAGAAGGGGGCAGACATCTTGCTCTCAAGGGGTCTCCTCTATCAATCTGCATTTGAGAGCTTATTTCTGTCAATCTATGTTTTTCATTGAGAGAGGAAATTTTGAAGCCACATTTGTATGGCCGCTAATGCCAACCATCTCCTGCTCTATAGGGCAAAGCCAGTTTGGTCTTATATAGAAAGGAACATGGCCAAAATACCTTCTGACCTGTCAAAGATACAAGCAGATGACTACGCTAAATAAATAACAAACGATGAGGATGTTACACCCACAAATGGAGCCGAATGGTGAAATCTACCTGACATTTATTGGACAATACGGAGAACCATTAGTGCTCTTTGTAATCAGTCTTAACTATATTCATATAACCATGTATAGTATTAGTTATGTTTTCTTTAAAATAATCTTTGGAAAAGATTCCTGTAATTCATAAAAGGAAAATTCACCTAGTTGTTAAGACATGCATCTGCCTACAGTCTGAGGCCCAAGGTTCACTAACACAAGATTGCATCTTAGATGTTATATTTTTATAGCATTTGAAGAAACATAAACAGGAGACATATTTTTTTTTCTAACTTTTGCAAAGGTCTCCCCAACCTGGGACCCAATGATATTTTTAGGCTGGTTACATTTCACAAGTCTTAATTGTTCCCTCATTCTGCTTGCTACTGAGAAAACCAGTAAAGAGAAGAAGCTAGTGTGACATTTTCTGAGACAGGAATCCCATTTCTGGAATCTCTCCTAAAGCAACATTGCACGAGAAGTTCAAATTCAGAGATGAAAGTTAACATCACAAATCAGACATATCAGTACCATTACTTCCTGATATGATGCCCACAAAAGGGCACATTGCTCCCGCAGTTATGCCAAAAATGCATATCTTCAATCCAGTCTTCAGACAAATGCAAATTGAGGGACATTCTACACGATAAATGGTTAGTACACCCAAAAAGTAATGGTCATAAAAGACAAAAAAAAGTCACAAAGAATGACTAAATGACTGAGTAGCTATCCCAGACTGGAAGAGACTAAGGAAACAGCTAAATTCCATGTGGGATCCTGGACTGGATCCCAGAACAGGAAAAGAACATTAGTGGGAAAACTGGTGAAATGAAGTCTGTAGATTAGTCAATAGAATTGCACCAATGTTAATTTCTTGGGTTTGATAATTATTCTATGGTTCTGTAAGATGTTAACGTTAGAGGTAGTTAGGTGAAGAATGTATAGGAACTCAGTACTATTACTGCAACTCTTTTGTAAGTTTAAAATTATTTCAAAATAAAAAGTTTTTAAAGTCACAATTATACTAGGGGACTTAAATACATCATTGACAACTGTGGATAGATCATCCAAACAGAAAATAAATAACAAAATAGCAGCCTTAAATGACACATTAGATGAAATGGACATCATTGACATATAGAGAGCACTTCATCCTAAAACATCAGACTATACATTTTTTTTCTAGTGTACATGGAACATTCTCAAGGATAGAGCATATATTGGGACATAAAATCAGCCTCAGCAAATTTAAGAAGATTGAAATCATACCAAGCATATTCTCTGATCACAAGGCTTTGAAATTGGATATCAACTGCGAAAAGAAAACAGGAAAAAACACACAAATACATGGAGATAAACAACATACTTTTAAAGAACGACCGGGTCAAAGAAGAAATTAGAGGAGAGACCAAAAGATACATAGAAACAAATGACAATGAAAATACATCCTACCAACATTTTGGGGATGCAGCGAAAACAGTTTTAAGAGGGGAATTTATATCATTACAGGCCTATCTCAAGAAACAAGAAAAATCCCAAATAAAACCTCATGTTACACCTTTAAGAACTAGAAAAAGAAGAACAAGTGAAACCCAAGGTTAGCAGAAAAAAGGAAATAACAAAAATCAGAGCAGAGCTCAATGAAATAGAGAACAAAAAGACAATAGAAACAATTAATGTAACAAAGAGCTGGTTCTTTGAAAAGATTCACAAAATTGACAAACCCTTGGCTAGACTCACTAAGATAAAAAGAGAGAAGACACCAATTAACAAAATCAGAAATGAAAAAGAGGAAGTTATCACGAACACCACAGAAATACAAAGGATCATCCAAGAATACTATGAAGGACTATATGCCACCAAATTCAATAACCTAGAAGAAATGGACAAGTTCTAAGAAACATATAGCCTTCCAAGGCTGAACCATGAAGAACTGGAAAATCTAAACAGACCGATCACCAGTAACGAAATTGAATCAGTCATCCAAAACCTTCCCAAAAGCAAAAGCCAGGGACCAGATGGCTTCACCAGTGAATTCTACCAAACCTTCAAAGAGGATCTAATACCAATCCTGCTCAAACTCTTCCAAAAAATTGAAGAAGAGACAGCACTCCCTAACTCATTTTATGAGGGCAACATTACCCGGATACCAAAACCTGGTAAGGACAGCACAAAAAAAGAAAACTACAGACCAATATCTCTGATGAATACAGATGCAAAAATCCTAAACAAAATTCTAGCAAATCAAATACAACAATGCATTAAAAAGATTATTCATCACGACCAAGTGGGGTTCATCCCCAGGGCACAAGGATGGTTCAACATCCGCAAATCCATTAATGTGATACATCACATAAACAAAATAAAGGACAAAAATCATATGATTATGTCAATTGATGCAGAAAAAGCATTTGACAAGATACAACATCCATTTATGATTAAAACACTTAATAAAATAGGTATAGAAGGAAAATACCTTAACATAATAAAGGCCATATATGACAAGCCGTTAGCTAATCTCATAATTAATGGTGAAAAACTGAAGCCCTTTGCTCTACATTCAGGAACACGACAGGGCTGTTCCTATCACCTTTGCTTTTCAACATAGTGTTGGAAGTTCTTGCCAGAGCCATCAGTAAAGAGAAAGAAATAAAAGGCATCCAAATTGGGAATGAAGAAGTTAAATCATCACTCTTTGCAGATGACATGATGCTATATATAGAAAACCCTAAAGACTCCACCAAAAAGCTATTAGAAACAATCAACGAATACAGTAAAGTTGACGGCTACAAAATCAATGTACAAAAGTTCATTGCATTCCTATATACTAACAATGAAATCTCAGAAAAAGAAATACAAAAAACAATTCCCTTTGCAATTGCAGCAAAAAGAATAAAATACCTAGGAATAAACTTAACCAAGGATGTGAAAGACCTATATGCTGAAAACTACAAGACATTTTTGAAGGAAATTGAAGAAGACACAAAGAAATGGAAAGACATTCCGTGCTCATAGATTGGAAGAATCAACATAGTTAAAATGGCCATACTACCCAAAGCAATATACAGATTTAATGCAATCCCCATCAAAATCCCAATGGCATATTTTAAAGAAATAGAACCAAAAATCATCAGATTTGTTTGGAACAACAAAAGACCCCGAATAGCCAAAGCAATCTTAAGAAAAAAGAACAATACTGGAGGTATCACACTCCCTGACTTTAGCTTGTACTACAGGGCTACAATAATCAAAACAGCATGGTATTGGCAGAAAAACAGACACAGACCAATGGAATAGAATTGAGAACGCAGAAATAAAATCACATAAATATGGACAGATATTTTTGACAAAGAAGCTAAAAACATACAATGGAGGAAAGACAGCCTCTTCAATAAATGGTGCTGGGAGAATTGGATAGCCACGTGCAAAAGAATGAAACTGGACTGCTATCTGTCACCATGTACCAAAATTAATTCAAAATGGATCAAAGACTTAAGCATAAGACCTGCATAGAAGAAAACATAGGTACTAAACTTATGGACCTTGGGTTCAAAGAGCATTTTATGAATTTGACTCCAAAGGCAAGGGAAGTAAAAGCTAAAATAAACGAATGGGACTATATGAAACTTAAAAGCTTCCGCACAGCAAAAAGAAACCATTGACAAAATAAAGAGGCAACCAACTGAATGGGAGAAGATTTTTGCAAACAGTGCCTCCGATAAGGGGCTAATATCCAAAATATACAAGGAACTCATGAAGCTCAACAACAAAAAAACAAACAACCCAATTGAAAAATGGGCAAAGGACCTGAAGAGACATTTCTCCAAAGAGGACATAAAAATGGCAAATAGACATATGAAAAAATGCTCAACATCACTAATCCTCAGAGAAATGCAAATAAAAACCACAATGAGATGTCACCTCACCCTAGTCAGAGTGGCTATCATCAACAAGACAAATAGTAACAAGTGTTGGAGAGGCTGTGGAGAAAAAGGAACCCTCATACACTGTTGGTGGGAATGCAGACTGGTGCAGCCGCTATGGAAGGCAGTGTGGAGGTTCCTCAAAAAATTATGAATAGAATTACCATATGACCCAGCAATCCCTCTCCTGGGTATCTACCCAAAAAATCTGAAAACATTTATACATAAAGACACGTGTGCTCCAATGTTCATTGCAGCTTTATTTACGGTGGCCAAGACATGGAAACAACCAAAATGTCCTTCGATAGATGAATGGATAAAAAAGTTGTGGTACATATACACAATGGAATACTATTCGGAGGTAAGAAAAGATGATATAGGAACATTTGTGACAACATGGACGGATCTTGAGAGCATAATGCTAAGCGAAATAAATCAGACAGAAAAAGCAGAGAACCATATGATTTCACTGATATGTGGTATATAAACCAAAAAACAACAAAAAAACAAGACAAACAAATGAGAAACAAAAACTCATAGACACAGACAATAGTTTAGTGGTTACCAGAGGGTAAGGGGGGTGGGGAGAGGGAGGTGAGGGTAAAGGGGGATCAAATATATGGTGATGAAAGGAGAACTGACTCTGGGTGGTGAACACACAATGGGATTTATAGATGATGTAATACAGAATTGTACACCTGAAATCTGTGTAATTTTACTAACAATTGTCACCCCAATAAATTTTTTAAAAAGTTTTAAAAAGTCATGCATGAAATTATTCACTGCAGTGTTATTTATAATAACCAAAACTGAAACTAAAGACAAAAATTACCTGGAAGGTTGGAAAAATGGGAGATGAGTTTTCCAATCAATGTATGCCTTCTCAACTAAGTCATTAATGGTAATCATAAAGACAACAGCAACACAGCAAAAGCTTAAGCTACAAAACATAAAGCTGTCTGTATATGATTACATTCTATTAGGTTGGTGCAAAAGTAATTGCGGTTTAAAAGGTTAAAAATAATTGCAAATACCGCAATTACTTTTGCACCAACCTAATAACACATACACAAGTTTGATCAAAAACTTGAAGAGAAGGTGCAAAAATGAAAACAGAGGATATGCTAGGGTGGTCAAGTTACAGCGATATTTTTCTCTTATTTTCTGAACTTTCTATGTTGTTACTATGTTTTCTTTAGAATAATCTTTACAAGAATTTCCTGTGATACATAAAAGAAAATTTTCGGACTGCTTTCTTTGCTTACATAAGCCACTCAGAAGAGAAGAAGAAAGGTATAAGATGAATCTGCCCTAAACTCCACAAGACAGCCAATTACAGAGAATAGTTCAGGGCTCTTTTCCAAACCTAATGCCAGCAAGGCCTATTCCTTTTAATCCAAAATGTAACAAGTATCAATTTCTGGCCAGGGAAAATGCTCATCTCTTCTTCTGTGACAGGGTGATGGGTCTGGCAGGTAAAAGGAGTAGTACATTGAATTCAGTTGAGATTTGGAATTTGTCCTCATGACATGTATATCACTAAACTGGGATGAAAAGGTCCAGACGTGGTGGCCGTTACCTGAGTCCATAACTGGGCAGAGGGTCCTAATCAAGAGCAGTTACCAGAGCATTAACGGCAACCTCAGAGGCTCTAATAACTTGGCTTAGGAGTCCGGTGGCAGAACTGTGCCTAAGGAAAGATTCAGTGGGCATGATTGGCTTTGAGAAGATACACAGGTTACTAAACGATAGAGCCAAGGGGCATAAAGTACAAGATCAATGAATCCTTGTCCGTTGGCTGACTGGTGATGATGATGATAACATGCTTATTGAGTGCTAGACACTGTTATAAGTGCTTTACATATATTAACTCATTTGATCCTCACAACAGCCCCATTTTACAGATGGAGACACTGAGGCACAGAGAAATGAACTAAGCTGCCTAAGTCGCACAGATAGTAAGGAGAAGAGCTAGGATTCCAATCCTTGTAGCATGTCTTGAGAGTCCATATTCTTTTAAGCACAATGGTATTTTTCATTGATGGGCCACAGTAAGTCAAAGAGAGGGAAGGAGCACTGGACGGGGAGCCAGGGGACCTGAGCATAGTGGCTGTCACAGTAACCTGCAGCATGACTTTGACAGGCCACTTGATCCCTCTGGCTTCAGTTTCTTGAAGTAAGTATGTGTGTGTGCACACATGTGTACTGTAAATGTTCACAAGCAGGTTCCATATGCATGTGCTTAAAGGTTCATAAATGTCATCAGCTGCCTGACCATCCTGCTGAAGAAGATGGAGGAATGGCAGGTAATTTTTACCTGACTTGCTATCCCCTAAACTACTTTTTTCTCCCTTTCTTTCTTTCTTTCTTTCTTTCTTTCTTTCTTTCTTTCTTTCTTTCTTTCTTTCTTTCTTTCTTTCTTTCTTTCTTTCTTCCTTCCTTCCTTCCTTCCTTCCTTCCTTCCTTCCTTCCTTCCTTCCTTCCTTCCTTCCTTCTTTCTTTCTTTCTTTTCTTCCTTCCTTTCCCTCTCTCTCTCTCTCTCTCCCTCCCTCCCTCCCTCCCTTCCATCATCCATCCATTCATGTTTCTTTGGTGAAATCATTATTCTCTGGCGTGTGTTACAAATTTTTTTCAGACTCTTAAGAAAATTGATTACCATCATGATATCCATAGATATCATTATCTTTTCTGCTGTCTGCTCAAATGGTTGTTTAAAGCTTGCTCTAAGGAGTAAAAGTCATTTCAAAGCATATATAGCGGGCCATGTTCCTGTTTGAATGACAATACCTTCTTCAGTTCCCTCTCAATTCAAGCCCCTCTCATCTCCAGTACAACTGACATCCCATAATGAACAGTTTAGGAGTGTTATCAAGAAAGGGAGATGGTACCTGATTTCAAACTATACTACAAGGCTACAGTAATCAAAACAGCATGGTACTGGCATAAAAATAGACACATAGATCAATGGAACAGAATAGAGAGTCAGACATAAATCCATGCCTATATGCCCATCTAATCTACGACAATGGAAGCAAGAATGTACGATGGGGTAAAGACAGTCTGTTCAATAAGTGGTGTTGGGAAACCTGGACAGACACATGCAAGAAAATGAAGCTGGACCACCTCCTTACACCATATACAAAAACAAATTCAAAATGGCTTAAAGACTTAAATGTAAGATCTGAAACCATAAAATATCTAGAAGAAAATATAGGAAGAAACTTCATGGACATTACCCGGAGTAAGATTTTCACTGATATATCCCCTCGCGCGAGGGAAGTAAGAGAAAAAATAAACATGTGGGATTACATCAAACTAAAAAGTTTTTTCACAGCAAAGGAAACCATCAATAAAACAAAAAGGGATCCTACTGTATGGGAAAAGATATTTGCCAATGATATATCTGATAAGGGATTAATATCACAAATCTATAAAAAACTTACTCAACTCAACTCCAAAAAAACAAACAACCCAATTAAAAAATGGGCAGAGGACTTGAGGAGACATTTTTCTAAAAAGGACATACAGAAGGCAAGAAGACATATGAAGAAATGCTCAACCTCACTAACCATCAGAGAAATGCAAATAAAAACCACAATGAGATACCACCTCACTCCAGTCAAAATGGCTATCATCAATAAATCAACAAACAACAAATGCTGGCGTGGATGTGGAGAAAAGGGAACGCTAGTGCACTGTTGGTGGGATTGCAGATTAGTGCAGCCACTATGGAAAACAGTATGAAGGTATCTCAGGAATCTGAAAATGGAACTACCCTATGATCCAGTAATTCCACTCTTAGGCATCTACCCGGAGAAATCCAAAACTCCAATTCAAAAATCTGTATGCACTCCTATGTTTATTGCAGCACTTTACACAATAGCCAAGATATGGAAACAACCGAAATGCCCATCGGTAGATGACTGGATTAAGAAGCTGTGGTACATTTATACAATGGAGTATTACGCAGCCATAAAGAAGAAAGAAATCTTATCATTTGCAGCAACATGGATGGATCTAGAGAACATTATGTTAAGTGAAATAAGTCAGAAAGAGAAAGACAAGTACCATATGATCTCACTTATATATGGAATCTAAAGAAAAGACTATGTGAATGAACTAATCAGAAACAGTTTTGGGGACACAAAGAAAAAACCGAGAGTTGTTAGATGTGTGTGTGGGGGGGGTTGGGGATAAGGGGAAAGGTGAAGGGATTTGGAAGCAGCTGGTAACCACAAGATGGCCTCAGGGTTTTTTGAAAATTAATTTGGGGAAGGTATTCAATAATGTTGTAAAGATTTTGTTGGGTATCCGATGGACATGCGTCCTATTTGGGAGACCACCTCAGGGATACTGTGGATACCTGATCATGGCATTGTACATCAGAAGCTAAACATTAATGAATGCCAACTATAATTTTATATATATAATGTGATGGTTCAGCGTGAGGTCGGAGGGATAGTGGATGGGGGGAGGGGGGTTCACAGTGTGAGGGATATAAATGATGAACGTCTAAGTATTACCTTGTCTTGTACACCTGAAACTAATAAATAAAAAATAAAAATAAAAAAAATAAAGTGCGTTTCTTGTAAAAAAAAAAAAAAAGGGAGACGGCTGTGTACCCCTGTAAGGGGTGGGGAAGAATTTCTGATGTTTCTCTTCAGAACTACAGCTTTTAAAAAATCCCCTCTGGACTTTCTAACGAAGGTTAAAAATGCGCTGAAAACATCACCCAACAAACTCACGTCCTGACTCACTCTGCTGAGGCCAGCGCATGCAGAGGTACAAATGACCAACGGAGCCTTACACACTTGGACCGAATCTACCCCGGGTATTCCCAGTTTTTGTTCCTGGCTTCCTGACTGTCTCCAGCTCTGGGTCCTCAGGTGCTCACCTCACCATTGAGCACTGCTGGCTCCTGGCTCCTGTCTGAGGTGGGATGTACCATGGGGAGGGCTGTGGGTTTTATAGCGATGAGCTGCACAGATCCTGAAGATGTGTCGAAGGGGTCAGCAGCTGCTTTGCCGGAGTTGTCAAAAAGAACCGCTCCTTCCTCTTCATCACTCACTGGCACTAAAATACAAACAAACACATCGATTTTATGGTTGTCGGAACAGCACGATCATGGGGGAATTTATGTGTAATGCTCACAGCCTATGGATGTTATTTTACTCAAAATGACTTCGGGAACAACAGACTCTGGTTCTATGCCAAGGGCTCACTGCTGCAGGTGTATTTCTTTTAAATTCAAGATCTACACTATTCAGCCCTCCACTGCATTATTAATGAGTAGGAAAGAATTTTAAAGGTAAAAACTTTTAAACAATAAATGTTTACTGAATTTCAACAGTGAAAACCATTCTTTGAAAATTGTGACAGAATATTTTTTTTTTAAAGTAAATTTTTTTCTCTATGTTTGAGTCAGAGATGGGAACAATGAAATTTGGCCAAAGCTGGGTCTATTCTTATAATATGACAATCAATAGAATAATAGCATGCAGTTCAGTCTCTGCCACAAAGCTACCCATTTTTACATGACGTTAACATAACAAGTCTTCCCTGGCTCAACCAGCCATAGTAATTGCTGCTGACACTTTTTTTTTCTTTCTAAAGGCTGCTTCTCCAGTGAATTGGGTTTTGGTTTCTTTCATTTATCTAGAACAAAAGAAAGGTAAGAAACAACCAACAGAGAAACTAATTTAAAGTTACAGACAACTCCCTTAATTAAATAGAACAATTTTCACCTACGCTCTTTTAAATTAATTCTCGCCTCTGACAGATAATTCTACTGTGATGGCTGGAAGACACCAACCCGCCTTGTGCTTCCATAACTAAGCTGATAGAAGTTCCGGGGCCAGTGGTATCTTGCTGATTTACGTTCTTATGGCATATTCTGACTAAGGAACTATAAGAATGACAGTTTATTGAGTATGGCTTGGCAAGAGATAAATTAAGCCTGTTCAAACAACTAAATCAGTAGGCAATTTAGGAGCAAAATAGGTATTATAAAAATATGAATGTAATAGAAGTGTATTTATCTTTTCTCCTGTCTGCTCAAGAGATTGGAATGTTATTTAAATTATTGAAAAACACACAATTTGTATCATTCTGCCACTTAGCATAATCACAGGAGATTTGTCAAATCAAGCCGAGTAAACTATTATTTCACAATGTGGCTAAAACACCTCAGAGTGTAACAATTGGCTATAATTGAAGTATCTTTTGGTTCTGTAGACTTAATTGCAAACAGCAGGCCACCAAGCAGCCAATGACAGAGGAAAATCTCTCGTTAGACGTGTTACCATTGCATGTGTATTTTTAGAGTAGAGTTTTGCTGGGCAACTCTTGCCTTTATCTTCCACCAGGACAACTGTTATGAAAGCCATCTATGGTAACCGCCAGCCTCCAAGGTGGCGCCCAGTAATTCCTGCCTCCTGCTATTCATAGCCATAATAAACAGGCCTGACCTATGTAACTAAAAGGAAATTGTAGAAATGACAGTGTGTTACTTCCAAGGCTAGCTGGTTAAGAAACACTGTGGCTTCCACCTTGCTCTCTCTCATTTCACTTACTCTAGGGAAAGCCAGCTGCCATATTATGAGGACACTCAAGCAGCCCTATGCAGAGGTCTATGTGGCAAGAAACAGACTCATGCCAACAGCTATGAGGAAGCCATCTAGTAAGTGGCTTCTGCAGGCTCAGCAGAGCCTTTAGATGACTACTGCCCAGGACAACATCTAGACTGCAACCTCATGAGATATGCTGAGCCAGAACCACCCAGCTAAGTCACTCCTGAATTTCTGAACTACAGACATTATGTGACATAATAAATGCAGATTGTTGTGACATAATAAATGCAGATTGTTGCTTTTGGTCACTAGGTGTCAGGGCAATTTGTTATGCAGCGATAAGTAACTAATACACCTTCTAAACAACACCCCTCCTCTAAGCTTCTACCCCTTGTCCTCCTACCCCTAAAATCCAAACTCTCCACCAGCAGCCAGGATGGATTATCTTTCAAAAGGCAACCAGATCATAGTCCTCCTGTGATCAGAATCCTCTGAAGCTTTCATGGACCTAAAAATAAAACTCAGAGTCTTTAGCGTGGCTGACAAGGTCTGATACAATCTGGGCCTGGCCACCTTGCTGAGCTCACTTCCTGCCTCTCCCCTTCCCCATTCTTCTCCAGCTACAATATCCTTCTTGAACACATCAAGCTTATTCCCACCTCCAGGATTTTGCATTAGCTCTTCCCTCTGCTAAGAATGCTCTTTCCCCAGATCTTTACATACCTAGCTCCTTCTTACTGTACAAGTTGCAGCTTGAAAAAGACTTTCCTTATCCACCCATCTAAAATAGCCTGCCTCATCATCTTGTTATGTTTTCTTCACAGTACTTATCACTATTGATTTGTTGTACCAACTGCATCTGCCCCCACCCCTGACTCTAGAATATAAGCTTCACTCTTGCTCATCTTTTTAAAGGTGAGGCCTCTTGAATTTAATAATGTCTTACATGTAACTGGCTCTCAATAGGATTTGTTGGATAAATGAATGAATAAAGGAATGGTTAAAATTTCCTAGCTTGAGAAGGAGATGTTAGTACTTTCAGAATATGTAAACATGTAGAAATGAAAGTCATGCTATCACTAAACTGTTCAGAGGGTGAAGAGATGGTACTTAGCACTTTGATTGCTTCTGGGTTGTGACACCCTTGTTCCCTGCCCCACGGACAGGATAAGGGGAGAAGCATAACTCTGATGAGACAGAAAAAGGACACCCTGGCAACTGTACAAACTATGGCTCCTTTTCACCCTTGCTCTCAAAACAGTCATATTCAGATTTGCACAATAATTCCTCTAGGTTTAAGAGAAAACTAATTAGATATCCCCACCCCCGCCCAAGATTGTATGGAAAAATACGTTAAAAAGCATTGCATGAAATATTGACACGTTAAAATGTTGTGTGAGTACAGCAGGTTCATGGGAACATTTAATGCATAATTAGTCCGTAAAGAAAAAAGCCTGAGAGAATGCTAAACAAAAGGGCCACAGTTAAATTGAGGAAGTGTCCTAGATACCATCACATCACTAACATAAATGTCACGAAACAACTGGATCTAGTTGTGTCTTATTTGCGTTGTTGGCTTGAATTTCTGTAAACCAGGCTGGGAAGGGAGATTTCATTCCTTCATATTTGCATTGGCATTGGGGAAGCCCTCTCATGTACGGCAAAAAATGCTCTTAAACAAAGCATGCTCTTTCTGGAATTTTCATTAAAGCTCAGAGGCAAATAACTAATGTTGTGATGTATAACTAACATCACTGCCCTCTGGTGTCTTTTATCACGTACTAAGCAAGTCTTCACCTCACTGGGAAGTCAAAGAAAGAATTAAAACTGAAGGTGTGTTCTTTTTTTTAAGGAAACACTACAAGCATTTGTTTTTTAATTTTATTGGGGAATATTGGGGGACAGTGTATTTCTCCAGGGCCCATCAGCTCCTTCAACCTGGTCATGGAGAGTACAGCTCAGCTCCAAGTCCAGTTGCCATTTTCAATATTTAGTTGCAGGGGGCGCAGCCCACCATCCCGTGCGGGAGTTGAACCCGCCACCTTGCTGTTGAGAGCTCGTGCTCTAACCAACTGAGCCATTTGGCCACCCCCGAAGCTGTTTTTGAGCTACTATCTCTCACAAATCCTCAAGGGCCCCTGCTAGGAAAGTAGTAATTCATCCTCTCAACTCTCTGATTTTTGTCATCGTCCAGCCCTACATGCCCCATGATTATTAGGAGGCAAGGACTGATTAGATTCTGAGCCTTGGCAGTGAAATCTCTCAGTGGCTTAAAGGAAGGTACACACTTAAGGGTTTACAGAAGTTTTTGCTCTTAAATGACTGAAGATGCAAATACGTATATTATGTTCTCACCTGGAACTCATTTTTAACTCTTTTCCTGGAAAACACTCTAAGGTGACAATGATTTTAGTCCAGAGGTCGAAGTGTGGGTATTTGGTGGAAAAAATTGCAGATTGTTTTGCTGTCAAAATCCTAGCTCTCATATCTATCTTTCCCATTTATATTTAAACATAGTCTTGAAACAGACTCTAAAATTGCCTTGCAGCTACCATAGCTAAGGAGGCCATCGAGCTCCAAGGACCCATGCCACCCACGGTGCTAGAGGGATGGTGTCTTTCCTTTTTAAAGCTCCTATTTTCACAAAAGTGGAAAATAGCACACGCAGCAAAACTGCTGGAAAACAAGAACACTTTTAGAATGCAGCCCTGTACATTAACATTTATTAATTAACCTAAGTAACCCACACTTTTAGAATGGATACTGAGCCATAAATATCAGTATGTGAATATTCCGTACCATGAGGGTCTATTCCCAGAGGCCAGTCACACAGTAAGGCACTTTTTGCAAGCTGACAATGTGATGAAAAGATACCTTTTTGTCTCCTCTACAAAAAGGAGACAATTCCATTCACTGTTCCTCTTTCCTTCCTTCCCTGCCTCCTTCCCTCCTTCCCTCCCTCTTTCCCTCTTTCCCATTCATATTCCAATCCAATAAAATATACTATTGATTTTTTTTAGTGAATGCTAACCTAGCATTATGATAAAGTGGAGCTGTTTGATTGAAAAAAAAAGGGACAAGTGTAGGTTTCATTTAAGGTCCATCTTAGAATTCTGATGTGTTTCGGCATCTGTTAACATTGAATGAGTTTGTCCTATCCTTTTATTTGAAAATTTCAAATTGAAACCTCATCAAAGGGGAACTTGTGGTGAAGCAGAAGCAACCAAACCTGAAAATTCACGGGGTTTACTTTTGGCAAAAATAAAATGCAACTAAGTACTGGGAACGTGGAGAAAGGATGGCTTTTTAGTAGTAATAATGAGAAAAAACACACATTAAATCCTCAACCTGGTACAGTAATTGCATTTTATTCATGCACCCCACTGTTACCTCTAACCCTGCTATTTAAATAATCAGTGACCTAAGGTGGCAGGCAGCTGAGGGTGGAAAAACAAGAACAGGGAAGTAGTCAGGAACATTTAGTGCAGATCAATGCCTCACCAGCCGGGGTGGGACTCCCCAGGTCTGAAACTGGCCCTGCTTCCCCCTCTTCTATGAATTAAAAGCAGAGGGGAGGGAAAGGCATCGTCTTGTAATAGTGTATTTACTGATAGAGGAGTCTTTATTCTGCACATTTTTATGCAAGAAAAAGGGCACAGAACAATATGTACATTGATCCCATTTTATAAAATAAAACAAAGCAATACAACAAAAAACAAAGATGAGTGTGTCTTGTCATATGCATAATAAAAAGACATACACTGAGTTATTAAAAGTCATTTGAGCATTGGGGTGAGTGATGGGCCATCTGGGGGAGGGTGGACTTGGACTTAACTTTATATATTTCCAGGAAGAATACAAAGGAAGGAAGGCAGAGAGGGGTGGGGAGAGAGTAGCAGAAGCAGGGAGGGCATCTTGGTTAGGGGGCGATGGCAGTTGCAGCCTTCAGTTAAAACAACCTTCCCCTATGTCTTCACTGTCCACTGTCTCTGTGTCGCCTCCCTCCCTCTGCCCATCTCTCTTAGCACCTCACTCTGGGAAGAAAGAGAAGAAAGTTGCTAAGTTCACATTCCCCTTCACAAAACAAGCTCCTCTAGCCCTCTGTGAACTGGCTTGGCAGAGAGCTGATGGGCAGGATTTCTGGTGGTCCCAGGGAGGGCAGATTGTCTCAGGAAAACCCCCCATTTCACATCCTGATTCTGGTGTGAAAAGCAAAAGAAAAAAATTCAAGGATCAAATCAGTTTGACAGTTTAAACAAGTGTTTTATATAAAGACTGGGAGCCGGGACCCCATTCTCTCTGTTGAAGACAAACCCATTGTGGTGTCATTTCTTATCTTTCTTTGGCCAGAAAAAAAAAATAAGTAGGCGACAATCGAAAACAGAAGAATATTCTGGCACTAGCTTTAAGAGAGAGTTCTTGAACCACACTTCATCAAATTCCTTTGAAAAGGAAGCACAGGTAACCAGAGTGCCAGATGGTTTGGCTTTTCACCTGGTATTTCTGTAGAATCCCACCTACAATCCTTTGAAATCCAAAAGGAATTTTCCCTGCTCTGGATACTCATCTCTGGGCTCTAGTAAGCCAGCATCACACGTGGAAGGAGCGAGTGGAGAGGAGGGTCAGAACAAAGGCGGGGTCAGGAGGAGAGGGAGGCTGCCCAGTGGTTTCCGACAGATGTGATCTGTGGATGGTGTCATGACACAGTCAGGTAGCTCTGATGACTTATAAATAAACCCCAACACCAAAGATCTGGTTGAGGAAGAAACTCAACAGTTCAGTTTCCCTGGAGAAGAAAGGCAAAGCATAGGCTGATTTTTATGATGACAGATTTATTTGCATGCTGTTTTTGCCAGGAGAGGGGGATTTGCATTATCTGCACCCATTGGCATAGACTGAACTCCCAAAACTTATCAGGAGAGTCAGTGCAAGAAAGATAGGGGTGATCTCCAAGACAAGCAGCATTTCAGAGATCTGCCACCCTAGAGGACCTGGTGCTAGAAACGTCAATTCACTCAAGAATGAGAAAGATCGCTAAGCAAACATCCGTTCATTGTGCATAGAGCTTTTCTAAGACCCTGCACAACGCCATGGGAACAGGGGGCAGAAAGCATGAGATAGACTAATTCAGAGAAAGGGATAAGGCGATATCCCAGTAGGTAGCTTTGTAGGACACAATAGAAAGAAGAACTGAGGTTTAAAGCACATTGGTGTGTGTAAGTGTGTGCATTTCTGTGTCCACACACGTGTGGGACAGGCCTGGGGGTGGTGCTTGGCAGGGAAGGCTTCTCACCATTTCTCTTCCGTGCCTCCTCCTTTGTCACTTTCTGCTGTGCCATTACATTCTGGGGCGAGCGCCTCCCTGAGCTGGGCTTCCCTGATTCGTTGCTGATGACAGAGCCATTCTCACTGGGCGACCTGCTGGAGGTAACCATAGCAACAGGGAGATGGTAAGTTTCGACTAGAGCAGCCTCCTTTCAAGGTTATTTTATTTGCACAGTTTATGTCTGTACTCTTTCCTTCTGGTTTTATCCACAAAGAAGAAATGATACAGGAAAAGAAAAAAAAAACCCACCGTACTATAACATGGGTTAAGTAGCTGGTTGTACTCAAGTGCATTTATTGGTGCTTTGCTCTGCAGAGAAGTTCAATGAGAGCAGCCCTCAGTTCCCATCTCTTTTTCATTAACCACCAGTGACTATGGAAACGGTGGCAATGTGTTTTAAGCGTGCTCTTTTTCAAACACAACACTTTGGATGGTGTTGCAGAGTGTTTGATTCACATGGCATCTTCCGGGACATGCAGGAATCACACTTCTTGTTGGCTATTTTCTTTACAGAATATACTTGATTACTAAAGACTAAGTCACTCCATCATTGAGTTCATCACTGTCACACACACACGTACGTGTACACTTTCTTTAACTGCGCTAACTGCTAACCACTTACATTTGAAACTACCAATTTGAGCTATTCATTCATTCATTCATTCATTCATTCAGGAAATGCTTTCTGTGCACCAGCTCTGTGCTGGGCATGGTGCCAGGCATACGGGTACCTAGAGATACTAAAACACCATCCATGCTCTCCCAGAGCTCTGCATCAGGAGCGCCTATAATGTGCCAAGGACAACGCCGCATGCTTTCAAAACTGTTCCTGAATCATTATGACAACCCACGGATTTGGTGATTGTCACCCTTGTTTAGCAAGTGAGAAATGTGAAGCTCACGGAGGTGAAATGATCTGTCCAGGGCAGAGTTGGGAAGGGGCAAATCAGCCCTGGAAGCCAGAGCAGGCAGGGGCTTTCAATGCGCCACCAAGGCAAGCCTTTACACAAGGCGAGCCACAGGGACTTCTCGCCTTCCCTCGGGGCGGACTCTGGTCTTCTGGAACCCCATGGGAAAATGGGC
Source organism: Rhinolophus hipposideros (assembly GCF_964194185.1). NCBI lineage: Eukaryota > Metazoa > Chordata > Mammalia > Chiroptera > Rhinolophidae > Rhinolophus > Rhinolophus hipposideros. The sequence continues at coordinate 23,308,154 of NC_138056.1, forward strand.
TCTTGAGAGCCTGCGACTCAGGCCTCAGATCGTGCTAGCCTGTGGGTAGGCTGGCATAAAGACCACCCGTCTTCCCCTGTGTGAGAGACAACCAGGAGGCAGACATCCAGCAGTCTCATCAAACCCCTCGTCCTTCTACTGTCAATTGTCCAAATTCAGAACCTACTGGGAAGCTGTGTATCCTTGTGAATGCTCCCCTTCCTCCTGCCTTCTCCCTCATCATCCCCCGGGGAATTTAGAATTCTCAGTTCAGTACACTTCGTGCGCTTTAGCACCCTAAAACCATGAACAATGAGAAGTACCCATTCACAACCATGGGGTAAGGAAGAGTCTGACAAGAGCCTCCCACAGAACACTGGGGCCACATAAGATGTTCCTTGCCAAAGTTCCACAGACAAATGTAAATTGGGGAAGTGGTGTTTACTGTATTCATTTTGTGTATATCCCTAACGCACATTAGCATATCAAAGGCTCTGATCAGCTCTGTCATTAACAAACTCATCTTGTTTAATCTCCCATAAAACTAGTAATATAAAGAATGTAGTTTGGGAAAATATGGGTAAGGTATGAATTTACTGAATATGTTATTTGCCCAACAGCCATTTGATTGCTGAATCCTGGATGTACAAATACACATACATGGAGAAAACATATGCTCTTTGGTTGTTTCCAAAATTTCATAGTTAATGGTACATACTCTTCCAACTGGCTTTATTGGGACAAAGAGGCTTTTGGTGAAGTCCAGAGGAAAGGAAAGGGAAAGCCTTCTTGTAATCTATTTTACATTCACAAAGTACTTAATGGCTTTTGCAGGATTTGCATACCCTTTTCCTCATTTGATCCTGAAACAATTTTCTCGCTGTTGCTCTCACTCCAAGGGAAGATGTGAATGGGCAGATTTCTGAAAAGAAAACGCCTTACTCTGCTTTACGCTTTGCATCAGTAAATAGACTTATGTTTACATGGAGCCATCTACACAAAATTTCTGGTCAAAAACAGAGAGTTAGATTTGTATGTGCATGTGTGCCCACTCACATGACAATACCAAAAATGTTTTTGAAAGCAAGAAAGTGTCACCTGTGAGGTTGCAGCTTTAGCCTATGGAACACAACAGTCCCCATTCTGAGGATATGGACACATGGAACCTGGAAGAACAATCTTGGGGGTGGGGATTAATCAGTTGCCGAATAATTATGGCCAATCACTGCACTGAAGTACCCACTGCAAACAGTTGTCCCTGTGGGGTGGATTCTTTCTCCTTGCTCATGAATCCCAGTCATGGACCAACAACATCGCACCAAGAGCCTACGTAAGGAAAAGGACTCACAATATCTGTCTGGCTGTCTTCAAGTAGCTAAATGCTCAGGTTGCTTCAGTTTTAAAATCATTCTTAAATACGGAGATATCTTAATGACCACCACATCACTGGTTTCCCCTATTTTCCACCTGTAAAGCTTTCTGGATCATCTAACAGACCCATTTTGAGAGGTCATGCCATCCTGACTTAACAGGAAGGAGAAAGCTGATGTGGCAAGATGGGGAAGAGAAAACCATAGATGGATGATGAGTATGCTCTTTGGTTTGGCATTTTAGAAACTTCCCGAACGATCAGAGGCTCCCAAGGTCAGCTGAACTTGAACTGGGGTGAGATGTCTCCCACGGTTTTGGCTATGACATAGCCAGCCCTTAGTAAAATTATACTGTTATGGTAAAATCATGAAGCAAATGTAGAACTCACTCAGTAGTGTAGACATCGTATTCTTTATCTGTATTTGTTTTATAAGCTAATATTTCTTAATAAAAGTCTGTGAGTAAGTAATTGAATTTGGTTAGCAAGAGTAGACTTCTTGCTAATTCAAGAAGAAATTCTGGAAACAAACTCTTTAAAAAGAGAAAAAATGCTTGTTCTAAAAAATTTTTTTTAAAGAAATCTTTACATAAGTTAATTAGGATGGGTGGAAAAGAATTTTTATTCTTCCTGGCAGTGCTATGTTAATACTCTAATTTTAATAATTTTATTTATTCCTTTTCAGTGTCCTATAGATGGGTGACAAACAAGCTGTTAACATGCTTTTATTGTACTTGGCAAAAAATGAGAATAATTACTGAGTAGGTAATACTATTTGCTAGTCAACTCAGATAAATCATCTATTGCAGGAATAGATGTATATTTCTCTGTATAGATGTCTATTTATAGATGTATATTTCTGCTCTGCTAAGGCTCTCCCTTGCTGGAGTAGACTGTTGCAGTAATGGTCCCAATTTTTTCATATCTTCCTGACCCAAGCTTGGGTAGTCCCTCTCCCAGAATGACTCTGGACTTGACCAAGCCTTTTGCTTTGGCCAATAGGGCAGTCGCAAATATGACACAGCAGAGACTTGAGAAGTGCTTGCACTTTGGGGTTTGTTTTCTTGCTGCCCTCGAAACGCTGTAACCACCCTCTGAAAAAGCCAGGACTGGCCTGCTGGAGAATGAGACCATGTGTCAGGAGGCCCCAGGTACATGGCTACCCCAGACAAGTCTATCGTCAACAAGCCAGTCCGTTAGACTTCCACCTGACTACAGATGAATGAGTGAACCCAGCTGAGATTAGCCAAGCCTACCTCGGACCAGAACCACCACCCAGCTGAGCTCAGCCTAAACTGCCGACCCATGAAAAATCATGAGCTAAATAAATGGTGGTGGTTTTAAAACTGTTGATCTTTAGAGTGGTTTGTTGTGGAGCAATAGATAACTAATGCACATGCCCTCAAGCTTCTTTCTTACAACAAGCTGAAATCCAGTCCCGTTTCCCTGTGCCTCTTTCTGAGGTACCAAGAGCTCTTAGGGAAAAAAGGACTCATCGCTTTCCGCTTGACTGAAATACAAAAACGTGTGTATTTGATCCAGACAATCCTCTTCCATCTTCCTCAGACTACTCCCTTCTTTTGACTTCGTGGATTCCACTCTTACTTTGTTCTCATGCCTTTTTTCCTGATGCTTTCTGGTCTCTTTTGCTGATTCTATTTCACTCTCTGGGCCTCTGAGCACAGCCATGTCCCGAGTCAGTTCTTGGATCTCTTTATCTACACGTTCCTAAGTGATCCCATCCAGTCTCATAGCTTTACATAACTAAGCACTGCCAACTCCTACATTTATATTCTACCCTGGACTTCTCCTCTGAACTCCACACTCATATGGCTAACGGAGTTCTCTACAGCTCCACTTGCATGTCTAATGGACATCTCAAGTTCAACATCCAAACTCTATCGTCCCCTACAAACTCTTCTTCTCCAGTCTTCCCCAATACAATCAATAGCAAATTTGTTCCTCTCATTTCCACACTCCACAACATTCTATCAGCGAATCTTGCCAGCTCTTCCTTCCAAATATCTCTAGAATCCAATCATGTCTCACGCCACCATCTCTCTACTGGACTACTGCAACAACCATCTCACAGGTCTGCCGGTTTCTCCTCTGCTTCTCTACAGTCTATTTTCCACACAGCAGCCAGAGTGAGCCTTTCAAACTGCAAGTCACATCATGTCACTCTTCTCAAAACCCTCCGATCTTTATTCACAACAAAAGTCCAAGTCCTGACGTTGGTCTATAAAGCCTGACATGATCAACTTCAGGCAACCTCTTTGACTCAGCTGCTACGACTTCCTCCCTACTTAACATCTGTCTCTTTGGCCTTTTTGCACTTTGTTAAGCAACTCAAGAAGTTCCCTCCTCTGAGACGTGCACATACTGTTCCGTCTGCTCGAGACATTCTTTCCCCAGATGGCCTTGAGGCTTACGTATCACTTCAGTCAGGTCTTTTTCAACTGTCACTTTACCAAAGAGGCTTTCCCTGACTTCCTGCTAAAATAGCATCCCGTCCCCCTCTAGAATCTCTCTATCTCCTCGCCATGCTTTGGTTTTCTTCTTCATACTTATCATCACCCGACCTATGTTTCTCTGTTTATTGTCTATCTCTCCCCACCAGATTATAAGCCCCATGAAAGCAGGCATTTTGTCGTGCTTGCCGTGGTATCGTCAGTGCCTGGCAAACAACAAATAATCAATAAATACCTGTTAGGTGAAGGGAGGGAAAGGGGGAAGGAGGCAGGAAGGATGTAGCTTTTCCCACCACTGTGGTCTCAAGGCAAGAGAGAAGGGGCTTGGCAATGGGAGTTTGTTTAGCAAGCCACAGGGCTTGCCATAGGGTTCATTACCTCTTTATAAGGCTATTGCAAAGTGCTTATAATGAGTCTCCTGGCCTGTAGCCTAACCTCTCCCATCTATTATCCGCATTGCCACCCGAGTCAGCTTTCTAAATTATAGGCTGGATATTATGTCTTCCTAAGAACTTTTAGTGGTTTCCCATGGCCTAGAGCATAAAGGTCAAACTCCTTAGCCTGGCAGTTAAAACCAGCCACAGTCTTAACTATCTTCTGGTTTTATCCTTTACTACAGCCCAGCCACTGTGAACTCTAAACTCCAGGGACATTCCCCATTAAGTGAACATGACTGTCCCTCATCTCTCCCAACTTTTTCAGACTGAATGCCTTTATCTCTTCTAACTTATTGACACTCCACTCACTCTTCATGCCCCATCTAAAACATGACCTCCTCCTAGATGCTTTCCCTCATCAGAATTATAAGATCTTCCTCCTCTCTTTTTCACGGCACTTTCTTCAGAATCCATGGTTGGCACCCACACGTCATGCTTGGTAATCCAGCTATTTGTCTCTCTGTCGCTCCATCATGAGATCTTTGGGGTCAGGAATAAATTTTAAGTCTCTTCATAGCCCTTCCAACATCTGTCAATGTAGTCTGTTCATAGTAAAAACTCAATAAATGGTTTTTGAGCTAAAATAATAAGCTATTGAGAAACTGCCAGATAAAATATAGCTACACATGCTGAATCAAAGGCATTGCTTTTAAAATAAGTTTAAAAATATACGTGTGACATCAGTGCCAAATTTATTATAATAAATACAAACTAAATCTCTGCTGTTGTGGTTGATCTGCAATATAAAACCTTACAAAGTGTGGCTCATGAGAAGCAAGTATTGGGATTCTGCTCATCTCACATACTCTCCTTTTCACATCTTCAAAATGAGCATAGAGGGGAATTGTTAAACAGAACAGTGGAATTAACTTGAGGGCTTTGGCTGCTCTCACCATCAATTACTTCTCTTGCTGACTCAAAGAGGCAGACGTTGGTCCGATCCCTACCTCTTTCTGGTTTCCGTGGACTTGGCCGTCTTGATGGTGCTTCCGTCCTGGAGGACGTCCCTTTCCTGTGAGGCAGGGGCATCTCTAACAGGGAGTGGGAGGACCACCGTCTCCTGGGTCACAGGGATGACCTCCTCGTCCGCCCCTTGCTGGCCCAGGTGCTGTTTGGCATAATCAAAGCCTTGCACAGGCTGCAAAGAGAAAACCCATTTGCAGTCATATTTCTGGCAAAGTGTGACTCTAATGGCTGCTTTAAGAGAAGACAGGTGGAAAAGTGCATGTGATGGGACCATACTTAGCTTTCCAATAAACAAAAGGTAACTCAAATCTCCATCATAATTTCTGTCTCCGCAAAATCAGGTTCTGTGTTAATGCCACCTTGCTAGAGAATCTCTATAGATAAGGGTTAATCAGAAAAACAAATAGACCAAACTATACGCAAATATGTGTGTGAGAACAAACTTTGTTCAAGAATTTTAGACCACTAATTTTAAGTCTATGGCTAATTAGAAACTCTTAATTGATACGTCATCACTTAACTCTTGTGCTATAACAGGCTCGTGACTTTGCCAAGTGATTTGAACTCTGAACCTCAATTTTCTCATCTGAGAAATGAAGATATACATATCTGCTTCACTTCCACCACCCTTGGTTATTCGAGGGGATCACAGATATGACAACACAGGGAAAGAAACATGCTACCACATGAGGCAGTACAATCATTAATAATAACATGGAATTTATGGAATCACTATTTAATCCAGAGCTTTCCCTTAAGTGGGCTCGCTCTCCTATAACTCATTACTAGGAAATTAGCAAGGCTTTTATTGCACAATGTCCAAAATCCCAAGTGAATAGGGCAGCTGTGAGCAAAACCCAACAGACATCTATTGTGTTGTTCTGGCGTGTTTAAACAATTCCTGGGAGTGTCTCTATTCTGCATTGCATCCCAAAGCAGCACAATACAGATTTGAGGCAGGGCAACAGTGTAATTAAGAGCCGCAGCTCCAAAAACAGATTGCCTGGATTCAAATCCCGACTATGTCATTTATTAGCTGGGTGTCCTTGGGTAAGTTACTGAAATTCCCTCATCAGTTGCCTCATTTCTAAAATGGAGATAATAATAATGTCAACAGGATAAGTGTGTGTGTGTGTGTGTGTGTGTGTGTGATATTTAATCACCTTCAAAGGGATGCTGTGTGGATTAAGTAAGTAAATTCAAGTTCAGCATTTAGCTAAGCGCTTGGCACATAGTAAGTCATTGATCAATATTAGTCAATACTGTTTGCCTTCCTACTAAATCATAGCCCACATTAAATAGCAATCAGTGATTCTCTTCAAGAAAATATGGGGATGAAACTCAATCTCTACCATTTGGGTTCTATCAGAACTTGATACGATCAGAAGCTCTTCGTTCAGCAGCTAATGTAGCCGAGAAATATAACAGGAAGGCTCCAGCTAGAGTTCACAGTCTAGGACTATGGCTCAACCTGTCAGATCCTGACAGGATCTGTGTCTCAGACAGAATGGAGTTTTATTGTTAAACCCAGCAAAGCTTCCTATTTTAAGCTGTCTGTAGTTTTGCCGTAGACAAGTCCTCCAATTCCGTGGGACACTGACTCTGACAAGTGTACTCACCTCTCCCTCTTCTCTGAGACACTCAGACTCTGACCCACCTGGTAACCTCTGACATTCTATGCCAGGATCTGGGAATGTGTTTCTGAAATAGTGTTTGTCTGTTAATTTCCCTCCGCTACCTTGGTGCTACATGAAACCGAATGGAGCTTTGGATGACTTGATAGTGTTTCTAGAATACTAAATTGTCTGCTCCTCCTACAACCAATAGGTTATCATCTGGATTCAATTGAAGTGTTTTCAGAAGCTGACCTCTTCTCTCCTAGTCCACTATTTTATTGACTCCTGCCTTGGTCTTCCTGCTTCTATTGCACTCCTTTCCAGACTCACCCTTGATAAGCCTCCAAAGTTATCTCCCTTAAACCACACCAGGTCATTAAAAATGTTTCATGGCACCCAAACTCCTTGGCACATTCTGGCCAAACCTACCTGCCCAGCCTCATCTCCTATTGGTCCCTTTCCCACAACATCCCCATGCCCCCATTGTCTTATTCAGCTTTGTTCCAACTATAATTGTTGAGTGCTGGCATGTGCCAGGGACTGTGCTTGTTGCTGGAGAATAAATGTGAATAATAACCGGCCCCTTACCCTCAAGGAGCTCCCAGTTTCAGCTTCACTTGCTATTACTGATATAGTACCAAACACATTACATAAACTTGTCATTTCATCCTCACTACAGTTCAAGGAGGTAGGTATTATTATGATTCCCCATTTTAAAGATGAAGAGACTGAGGTTTACAGAGGTTAAGCAACTTCCCCAGGCTCACAAAGCTGTCCTGCGGTGGAGCCAGAACAGGTAACCACGGCTGGTGTGGTGTGGTTCCTAGTGTGTCAGAGAGGAATTGGAAGTCTCCCATGGCAGCGAAATCTCCCACAGCAGCAAAGATTTCCCAAGAACCTAGTGATGAGGACAAGCTGTCTCTGGTCCTCTCCCTCTCCCCCTTACTCTCTCTGGATTTGGCTCCTCACCCTTCACACTGGGTTGAAGTTATCTGCTGGATACTGCAGGGGACTGGGTGGATGATGGGTGAGAAGAAATAGAGACATTAAGGAATTAGAGGCTTAAAAGTTGGCTATCGTACTTAGGTTAATAACAACCTCTGCAGATGGTCAGCACTTAGAGCCTGCAAAACACTGACGCCTCATTTTGTCCTCTCAACAACCCCAGGAAGTAAGCAGGGCAAACATCATAGTCTTCCTTTTACAGGTGAGAAATCAAAAGGTCAAAGAGGTTCAGTGACTTGCCCGAGATCACACAGCTAAGTGGTGAAAGACCCAAGACTCGCCCCTTACTCTTCTGACTGACAGGGTAGGGCTCATTCAACCTCGACTTGAAAATTACCTGAGATTAACTAATTGCCCATCGGACATACACTATGCCCCTCAATACCATTAATACATCTATGGTATCTATAGGTGTACTAATACATATAGATGTATTAATACTTTAATAGTGTCTATAGTTACTTCAGTGAGGTTTGTAAAATTATCAAATCAAAATCTCCAGTAATTTCAAAGGTACCCAGATATTTTAAGAAGAAAGCATGTGCAATAAAAGCCAACTTGTCTATAATATTTATTATATACCTGATATAGCTCAAAGTAATTGATATAAGTCACTTAATCCCACAATAACCTATACGTGAACACTGTTATCTCCATTTCACAGATGGGAAAATTAAGGCAGAAAGAAGTTAAATGCAGGTCATACGGATAGTATTTGAGAAAAAAGAAACAGTTGGGTATCTTTGGGGGTAACTGGTCTGCCTGAGCAGTGGGTCATGCCAACCAACCACTGCAGCCCCTCCAAGCTCCTTCTGCATCTGAATATGGCCCTAACTAGTGTCTCAGAAGGTTGCCTGTTCCAGGAAGCCATGTTCTCTTCAATTATATGAAAGGAAAAACTGGGAAAAGGCTGCGAATTCAATGAAAAAGAGTAGAGGGAAGTGAACTGGGAAGAAAGGAAGTGACAAAAAGGCATACCACCTGGCCCTCCTGCATTTATCAGCTTCTCAACATTCTACCTGCAGAAGCCCAACTGACAGCAATGGTAACAGGGTTCCATCAGTGGTACCTTGTCTCTGAAGAAGGGTACGGGCGTGCACACCCTGGCCTCAGCTCCCAGAAAAGTCATACTCACCTTCTCTTAGCATGTTAAGTCTATTACTGAGTCTCAGCAAAGATCCCCGGTAATGTCCTCTGGCACTGCAGCCTGCGTTCTAAAGAGGCAGTGATGTCCCAAGAGACCAAGAGGCCAGCCTCCTAGTCTGTGGAGTGGTGGCGAAGGCTAACTTTTTCATTCCGCCTCATCCCTTGATGTGAAATGAATTCTGCTCACACACACAGATTGTGAGAAGTGATGCAGGCGGCTCTCCCCTGGCAAACACTGCAGTGTCCCTGGGTTGCAAGAGCAGCAGGACTGCAGTAAGAAAAGGCAGTTCCACCCTGCTTGTTTCCCATGATAAAAGGGCTTTGGAAATCAAAGTGCGTAGCCCAGCCTCACTGAGGGAGACAACAACCAGCGTCACCCAGCACAAGTGAATTTAATCACCTCATGGAACCTAAATTAGCTTGATTTACAATCTCAGTCAGGTACCTCTCAAAGCACAATGCATCGGATAGAAACATATAAAGGCGGCTATGAGAACCCACAAACATGAATCTGCTCCAGCTTCAGATAGTTTTCAAACCAGAAACTATGCTTACATCACATGCTGGCCAACTTATCTTGGCAAATTAATAAAGTTTTGGCTGAAGCTATAACACAAAGATGGCATTTACGACCTCTGTATAACATGTTTTGCATTCCTGGACTGGGCTGCCGTTAGATTCCGGTGATTACTGCTATGTCTGAAAGGCTCAGGTTGTAACTAAGCTAAGATGGAAATGAAACACCCCTTCCTGGAACAGCTTCATTTTTCACTGCTTGCGTAATTACCAGCATCATGCTGCGTCTGGGAAGCAGGTGGCTTTGTGTCAAAAGAAGCAACATTCTTTAGGACTTGGCTCCTCAGTAGAGAGTGTCTAATCACGCTGCAGCTTTTCAACAGGTGAGTCGGTTTAATAAACAATAAAATTCATTTGATTTCTTCTGCTAAAGCGAGGTATGATCACCCACAAAGAACAAGGCATGCGTAACTCCCAGCAAGGATGATCTCCGTGACACACATTCCAGTGGACATGAAATTTCATTCACTGCACAGGTCGTTTCTGCACAGGTGGACAAAGCTCAGACGGTCAGAGCTGGAAGAAGATTCTACCTGAAAAGCTCAGGGTTCAGAGAGGTGTCTAAAGTAGAAAAAGCCCAAACATTCAGACAGGGGCCTGAAACGCTCCTCTGTTGAGAGTTGAGAATTATGTGACTGGAAAAGTCCCGCAGTCGCTCTTCCATTTGGATTCTGTGGGGACAGAGTCCCAGAGAGCAGTTTCTAGGCTCTCGGCCTCACATGGAAAGGTGCTGGCTCGGGTAGTAGATGGCTGTCGCTGTGGCTAATTGACCGTCAGCTGTAACCAGTTAGCCAATTAGCCACAGATATAACTGCCGTGGCTGCGCTGGGGAGTCGAGTGGAGAGTTAGTCGGTTGGTTGGTAGGCAGGACAGCAGGTCGCACGTCGTGTGAATCCAGCCTCCAGTGAGACCATAGTGGTATGACTCCCCTACCTATGGCTCCGTGGGTGTTCCTTTTTGGCCTAGTCATATCCTGTGTTCTTATATGGGGAGCGGGACTAGAGGCCCCACAGGCCGCCCCACATGACAAATGGCGCAGTGAGCAGGGTACGGTGCCGGCCAAAACTCTCCGAAGGATGCTGGAGCCGTTTGTGCGTATGAAAACACAGTCTCGGGAAGCCCATGAGGAGCAGGGCCAGAGACTGGGAGTGTGGTCTGCCTGGGAGACTCAAGCCTCCAGATGGCACACCACCCTCTTGGCCATGGAAGGTGTTGCCCTCATTTTGGTGATATGCTGCGGCCTTAGGCTCCGAGGGTTGTGGAGATCTTACACGGAGGCCTCCACCCACTCAGACGCCTGGCGCAGTGAGCAGGATTCCGACCAGGTAGGAATGGCATCTGACTCTGGGCAGGAGGACAGGTGGCCCCCACACAGTGTATGGTGCCTGGTGGCCACTGTTCTCAGGAGACGGATCCCCAAGGAGGGGTGGGAGGACATGGACGGCTCTCCAGCCAGCGTGGAGGGAGCCCTGCAGGCTCTGGCTGAGCAGTTGCCGGAGGAGGAGAAGGCTACAGCCGGCCGTGTGGGCTGGATGTTCCTCACGGCCTTGAGTCTCAACATGGAAAGTGTGCTTAATGAAATGGCCCAGGTGCCGGACCAAGTGTCCCGGTTGGAGGCGCTGGATGCCAGGGTCCGCCTGTTAGAAGAGGGGCCCCACAGTGGAGACTCTGAGGCAGAGGCAGAGGAAGCCAGTGGAGACAATGTAGCTCCCAACCCCCAAGCCCGGCCAATCTTGAAGCAAAGGGTAAATCGTGAGCAACCTTTAGGCCCAGGGGGCATTGCTGCAGGCAACCCACCTGTGACTGAGTTCACAACCTTCACCCCTTATACTCCCACTGAGTTGCAGGAGCTGGGGAGGCGGTACAGTCAGAGCCCTGGAGAGCCAGTCTCGGCTTGGCTGCTACGTTTATGGGATGAGGGAGCAGACAACATTCTCTGCTCCCCTGGGATCCAGTGCATCCATCCCTGTGACAAAGGTTACAGAACTGCCATAGGTTGGCCCAAGACCAGGGCAACCATTCTCTAATGGAGTGGCTCACTGCTGTGGTATGCACAGTATGGGGACAGGCTGGCGAGCTGCCAGACCTTGTGAGTCAATGGCAGTCATATACAGAACTTACTCAAATCATCCATGAAATGGGTATGAGACATGCTATTTTCAACCCTAATATGCAAGGGCCGGATGATGAGCTTTTTACAGCCAGCATGAGAGATCTGGTTTTGGATACTGCACCTGCGAGTGCTTTTGGATCCTTGGTCGCCATTCTTACGCCCTGTGTGGGGCGACGGATCCATGAAGTTACAACTGCCATGGCCACCCTAGGGGATGTTGAAATTCGGAGGCAAAGGAAGTTAAGACAGAAGGTCCGAACAGTTGAGACCTGGAAACCCAAATCAAAAGTAAAGGGGTAAGGTCGCAGGCCTCAGAGAGTAACACACGCACAGATGTGGTGTGATTTCGTGGCAGCAGGGGTCGAGGTAAAAATAGACCAACAACCCAATGCACTCTTGTTGGAACTTTGGAAACAGTGGTGTCTGGAACAGCAATTCCGGAGAAGCCTGAAGGAGAAGTCTGGGAAAGCGCGACCCGTGACCCTCCAGAACTTCATGCGACCACTTGAGGCTGAATCCCTTTGGCTTGATTAGGGGTGGGGCCAAGGTACCCAGTCAGAGGGGACGAGCAGGGACCGGAGGCCTCACGTGAAACTGTCCATACATTGGTCCCCTTCTAATGTGCAGAGGGTTTTAGCCCTAATTGACACTGGCGCAGACTGCAGTTTTGTTTATAGGAACCCAGAACTATTCCCAGGACCAGCAATTTGCATTGATGGCTATGGGAGAGAGACTGTGACTGTAAAAGCTGTTTCCTTACCTCTAGGTATAGGAAGGCTTCCCCCTCGTACCTACAAGGTTTATGTCTCCCCCGTTCCGGAGTATATCCTAGGGATGGACATGCTACATGGCCTCAGCTTACAGACGTCGGTAGGAGAGTTCCGTCTCCGGATCCGGGTTGTGAAAGGGGTGACACGCAGGCATGCTCACCATACTCATCAAGTGTTGCCACAGCCCTGGCGCGTGGTTACAGTGCGACAGTACCGCCTGCCAGGAGGGCAGAGATTGGTTGTACAATATTGGAGATGGAGAAGGCACATATTGTGAGGACAATGCACGGTCCCTTTAACTCCCCAGTATGGCCTGTCAAGAAGCCAGATGGGACCTGGCAAATGACTGTGGACTATAGGAAGTAAAATAAGGTGACACCACCCTTGCATGCTGCAGTGCCTTCAATATACGATTTGATGGATCGTCTGACTGTCAGCCTGGAGACATATCACTATGTAGTGGACTTGGCCAATGCTTTTTTCTCCATTGACATTGCACCCGAGTGTCAAGAGCAGTTTGCTTTTACTTGGGACAGGCGGCAGTGGACTTTTCAAGTCCTTCCGCAAGGATACTTGCACAGCCCCACTATCTGCCACGGGCTCGTGGCCCAGGATTTGGCACAGTGGGATCGCCCATCCTCTGTGGCCTTGTTTCATTATGTCCATGGTATTTTATTAACATCTGATTCTCTTTCAGATTTAGAGCAAGCAGTTCTCTCTCTTCTCTGCCACCTGAAGTCACGCGGCTGGGCGGTGAATGAGGAAAAGGTCCAAGGCCCTGGCTTATCTGTCAAGTTTTTGGGTGTTGTGTGGTCGGGTAAGACAAAGATTATACCTGAGGCAATTATTGATAAGATATAAGCCTTTCCCCAGTCGACCAAGGTCTCCCAACTGCAGAGGTATTTGGGTCTGCTAGGATATTGGCTGGCGTTTGTACCCCATTTAGCACAAATGGCAAGGCCCTTGTACAACATGATAAAAAAGGGGGGCCTCCTGGGATTGGACAGAGGCTATAGAGAAAGCCTTTGTTGCCACAAAATGGGCAGTGCAGCAGGCACAGGCTCTGCAAGTAGTGGACCCTGGCCACCCATTTGAACTTGATGTTCATGTAACCCAAGAGGGGTACGGTTGGGGCGTCTGGCAACGGCAGGAGCATCTCCGGTTGCCAGTGAGATTTTGGTCCCAGTTGTGGAAAAGTGCGGAAGTCCGCTACTCTCTAATAGATAAACAGCTGGCTGCTGTGTACGCAGCCTTAGTAGCCACAGAAGCCATCACAGGAACGGCACGGGTTCGAACAACCGATCCCGTCCAGGGTTGGGTCCGTACATGGACCCAGGGACCCAAAACGGGGTGGCACAGACCACCACCCTTGCCAAGTGGGGTGCTTACTTGGAGCAACGTAGCACCCTTAGTTCAAGCCCTTTGAGCACAGAGCTACAACAGGTCCTGGGGCCTGTGGAGCTTGTAGCCCAGGCTGAGCCAAGCGCTCTGCCTAGAGGGGAGGACTTGGAGTCCTCGCCCTACAAAGAAGGACAGCCACCAGTACCTGAGGATGCCTGGTTTACTGATGGTTCTAGCCGAGGGGCTGCAGCTGTTTGGACGGCTATTGGTGTGCAGCCCAAAACAGACACCATTTGGTTTGATACTGGGATGGGCCAGAGTAGCCAGTGGGCTGAGCTATGGGCTGTGTGGATGGTAATCAGCCACGAACCTGGGCCCCTAGTTATTTGTACTGACAGCTGGGCAGTGTTCCGGGGCCTAACATTGTGGCTCCCTACATGGAAACACCAAAACTGGTTGGTAGGACACCGTCCACTGTGAGGTCAACCCATGTGGCAGGACCTCTGGGACCTAGGGCAGAGAAAGGAGGTGACCCTAATGCATGTCACAGGTCACTCCCCCTAAGTGTCCCCAGGTAATGATGAAGCAGATGCCTTAGCACAGGTCCGATGGTTAGAACGGGCTCCTGCCACTGATGTGGCCCATTGGCTGCACAGGAAATTGCAGCACGCTGGAAGCCGAACCATGTGGCAGGCGAGCAGACGCTGGGGTCTGCCTTTGAAATGGCAGGAGATAGCAGATGCCTGCTATGACTGTGCCGTCTGTGCCCAGGACAGCCCCCAAAGGCGGAGGCTCCCCTGGGAGACATAGCAGATTACGCGAGGGAGGGTGCCCCTCACTGGCTAGCAAGTGGATTACATTGGACCCCTGCCTAAGGCCCGCAATGCGATATCCACATTTACAGCAGTGGACACTGCTACGGGGTTGATGTTTGCTTGGCTGTGTCCAGCTGCAGATCAGCAGCATACAGTGGTCGCTCTTACATGGCTGTGCGCCCTCTATTGGCACCCCCAAATCATTGAAAGTGACAGGGGTACCCATTTTATGGGGCAAGAAGTGCAGCACTGGGCTGCCAGGATGGATGTGCAATGGTTGTTTCATGCTCTGTATAACCCACAAGCAGCTGGCATGATTGAACGCTATAATGGTCTTTTGAAGCAAGGTCTCCGGGTGTCAAAACACCCTCCCACGATGCGTGACTGGGCCTCGCGTCTATGGGACATCCTGAGAGTCCTGAATGAGAGACCACAGAAGCGAGGGCCCGCACCAGTAGAAGCTCTGCTACATCGAACGGCCGCTCCCATTCAATTACAAGTTACCACCAGTGAGACTCTGTTAAAGCCAGGCTACGGCAGAAATGGAAACATTTTGCTGCCAGCACCCACATGCTTGAAAGCAGGGGAACGGCAGCAGTGGACTTGGCCCTGGCAGGTCAAAAGCCCCCACTGTCAGTGGTTGGGCCTGATAGCCCCATGGGGGCCGGTTTGACTCATGATTTGCAAGTGACGCCAGGGGTGGTGGCTGAGAGGCCACCGCAAGTGACTGTAGTATACAGAGGTCCCGACACTGGTATGATTTTGCGGGGAACCTATGTGCTCTCACTATGGCCTATTATGGGGTCCCCTGTTCTATTACATGTTGAAACTATGCAAGGGACCCCAAGCACTGCCATAAAGGTCTGGTACCACAAACCGGGAAAGGTGCCAGTGGCAGCGACCCTCCTTTCCCAGGACAAAAAGCTGGCATGTATCCTCCCAGATGGAAGGGATTTGCCATTGTTGGTTCCCAGGACTACTGTTTCCTTCCGTCCATAGGTGCCTGGGGCTAATATGACACAGAGACCCTCGCAGAAGATGCTTGTTGCGTAGATTGTGAGGCGAGACCCTGTAAGGGTGGAGTGTGGGGACAGAGTCCCAGAGAGCAGTTTCTAGGCTCTCGGCTTCACATGGAAAGGCGCTGGCTCGGGTAGTAGATGGATGTCAGCTGTGGCTAATTGACCGTCAGCTGTAACCAGTTAGCCAATTAGCCACAGATATAACTGCCGCGGCTGCGCTGGGGAGTCGAGTCGAGAGTTAGTCGGTTGGATGGCAGGCAGAGAAGCGGACAGCAGGTCACACGTCGTGTGACTCCAGCCTCCAGTGAGACTATAGCGGTATGACTCCCCTACCTATGGCTCTGTGGGTATTCCTTTTTGGCCTCACCATATCCTGCATTCTTATGTGGGGAGCGGGACTAGAGTCCCCGCAAGCCACCTCGCACAACAAATGGTGCAGCAGGCAGTGTCTCCTGCATGACAAATGGCACAGCGAGCAGGGTCTCCCTCATGACAGGTTCCTTAGCAGTAAAATGAAAATAATACAACCTGTCCTGACTACGACCTACCCCATAGGGCTGCTGTGGTGAGCAAATGAGGTGACAGACCTAGAAGAGCTATTATTACAGACCTATTATTATTATTATTTTAAATTTTATTGGGGAATATTGGGGAACAGTGTGTTTCTCCAGGACTCATCAGCTCCAAGTCGTTGTCCTTCAATCTAGTTGTAGAGGGCACAGCTACGCTCCAAGTCCAGTTGCTGTTTTCAATCTTTAGTTGCAGGGGGCGCAGCCCACCATCCCATGGAGGGAATTGAACCGACATCTTTGTTGCTGAGAGCTTGTGCTCTAACCAACTGAGCCATCCGGCCGCTCTTCCAGAAGCTCAGCGGCAGCTGCTCGTTGTCTTCAATCTAGTTGTGGAGGGTGCAGCTCACTGGCCCATGTGAGAATCGAACCAGCAATCCTGTTTTTCAGAACTCATGCTCTAACCAATTGAGCCATCCAGCAGCCCCCGTAAGGTATTATTTAAACATGGGTTATCACAGGTTATTATATTTCCTTCAGGGATTACCATGAAGGGAGCTACGTGACTAGAAAATGAGCCTTGAGAATTTCCTCAGTGTATTCCACTCCCAAGCAACCAGAGGGGGCCAGGGCAGACGTGTAGAGGCTATGGAGAGCGGATGGGGCTCCCAGCTTCATTGGAGCCACCAAATTGGAGTTTGACAGCTGGCTGTCCAAGGCTCTGCAGCTTGCCCATCATGGCAGCCTTTGAAGATAATCCACTGGAAGGAGGAAAATTTTGAGGGTCTAGTATGCCCTGTGTCATGAGCCAAGAGAACTGGCTCTAACATCAGTTTTAGTTTTTACGAGCTGTGTGATCTGGAAGGAGTCACTTCTCTGCAAAAGGAGGGTGTCAGATTAGATGACCACTCAAGTCCCTTTTGGGTCTACCTAGCTCCTAGTTTTCTGTGCCTCAGTTTGCTCATCTGTAAGATCAGGGCCCTTCCTCAAAGGGTTGCTGTGAGGATTAAGTGAGTTGCGACATGTAAAGCACTTAGAAGCACTTAGGGCAAAGAGCGAGCATTAGCTAAACATTAGCCATCATGTCCTGATTATAAAAATAAAGTGTTCAACGAGGTGACTAGACTGAACAACACTTGAATCGTTCCCTTAAAAATGGTTAAAATGGTAGATTTTGTTATGAATATTGTACTATAACTTAAAAAATATTCAAACACAAGTTAATACATGAATGTTCTCCTTCTACACAAGGGCTCAATGGGATGTTTCTGAAGGCTCTGGCAGTGGCCTCGAGAGCTGAGAGCAAAGGCGGCAGAACCTCAGTGGTCTGGCCCCCTGACCCTCTCCGCCCACTTCCACCGCGTACCTTTGCTCTCTGAGGCAGGTTCATCACGGTGTCCGGCTTGAAGTCGTTCTTGTTCTTGCGGCAGAGCACGGCTGTGATGATGATGATGATGACCGTAACCACGGCAATGGGCGCCAGCACGGCCGCGATGATCCACAGATTGTTGGGTGGGTTCTTCACCACGGCTATGGGAAAGAGCCAGCGGGAAGCACGTGACAAGGAGCACTGGGAAGGGGGAGGCAACCCGGAGATAAATCTCCCCCCCAGTCCCAAGTCACGAGTGGGTAAGGGGTTTAAGGTCAGAAAGGCTCTTGCCTTGGCCAAGTTACTCAAGGTCTCCAAGCCTCCATTTTCTCATCTGTAAAATGGGGTGGACACTTGGCGAGGCATCAGTGAGACAAGATACAGGTGGTGCTTTGGTAGGGGCTCACTCAACACTCGCCCTAAATATTATTACTAAGAGGAAGAGGAGGAAGACAGATCCGGATCCATTTTCCTCACTGGTGATGTCCAGGAGTCAAAAGAGAAGAGAGAAGAAATCTGAGGATTAGAGTGGTGCTGGAGTCAGGAGGCAAAGACCTCAGGGAGATGACTCTAAATATTGTAGTGAAGTCACCCTCTGAGTAAGCAATGATTAAAATGTAACCAAATGGAGGGACTTCCCTACCACCTTCCCAAATGACTGGCTGGGGAAGCTGGAAATGCCTCTGTCTAATCAAAAGGATCAGGCTATTCTCAGAGTAAAGCAAAGAGACAGCAAAGCCTTAGTCCGTAGGAAGAATGTGCTATTAGAACTGTAAGTGCTCCAGGGGGTGGGGCTGGAGGTAGTTAATCTGCAAAGGGCAACAGGATGAAAGTAATGCTCCATATCATGGTGGGGGGTGGCGTTACACAGGTGGTATACACATTTGTCAAAACGCAAATTATATACTTGAGATCTGTATATCTAACTGCATGTAAATGTTACTGAAAAACACCACCAACAAGTATTGAACTCTGGCAATGATGTGCATGCTAAAGTGTTTCAGGTCAAAGCCTACTGATGTTTGCAACTTACTTTGAAATGCATCAGAAAATAAGATGAATTAACATGCGAATGGAGGGCTACACAGATAAACAGATACATGATAATAAAATATAGTAAAACGCTAATTGTGGAATCTAGGTGGTGGGAACATGGGTGTTCACTGTATAATTCTTTCAACTTTTTGATAAGTTGGGTTAGGAAAATGTAAGAAAAAGCCCCCAAAGGTGGTCAGTTAGCTCAGATGGTTAGAGCACAGTGCTCTTAACAACAAGGTTGCTGGTTCGATCCCCACATGGGCCACTGTGAGCTGCACCCTCCACAATTAGCTCGAAACAACTACTTGACTTGGAGCTGATGGGTCCTGGAAAAACACACTAAAAATAAAATAAAAGTTTAAAAAAACCAAACAAAGAAAAAGCCTCCAACACGAGGAGGATAAGTGTCCCCATGATCACTGGTGAAGAAGCTTGGAAAACACTTCAGTCCAATCAAAAGAACCGATATGTTCTTAGAACTGGAGTAAAGAAAATTGTAACAAAAGCAGTTGTCTGTAGAAATGAAGTTATCGGAAGGGAATGGGGTCTGCAGGACATCAACAAAAAGAGAACAAAAGGTCAGGCAAGGATTTGTCCATATGCCCCAAATAGCAGAAGTGGGTAATCTGGATGGAGGGCATCTGGTGGACCAGATGGCCACAACTGGCTGTTTCGGCTTGGTGACACCCAAGTACCAAGTTCTCTGTCTCCCACTCCCTAGATGATCACAGACTCATGGCTTTGAGTACCATCAGTGCTCTGAGGATGCTCATTTATACATCTCCAACCTTTACCCTGAACCCTTAGACTCTTATATCCAACTGCCCACTCCAATCTCCAGTTGGGTACTCACGAGATATCCCAAATTTAATATGTCCAGAACTCACTCTCAATTTCCCCCAAACAGCTTTTCTTCCTGTGATATGCTCCACTCCAATAAAAAGGCAATTCCTTCCTTCCAGTTGCTCAGGCCAAAAACTGCCATGAATGTTGACCCTTCTCTTTTACTGTCACCCAACATCCTATTCATCAACAAGCCCTGTCATCTCCATTTCAAAATATATCCACTTCTTTCTATCACCACTGCTTTCACTGTGGTCTACCAATATCTCTCACCTGAATTATTGCAGTGGCCTCTTACCTTGTCCCTGTCCCCTATAGTTTATAGCAACTGGAGTGATCCTTTAAAAACTCAGACCATAACCCTCTGCTGCTCAAAACCCTTCAGAGGCTCCCACCACACTCAGAGTAAGAGCCAGAGTCTTTATAGTTTCTATACGACCCTAAATGATCTGCTCCACCAAGCAACCCAGTTACTTCTCTGGCCTTATAGCCCACTGCTCTTTCCTGAATTCTCTCTGCTCCTGCTTACTAGCTACTTACTAGCTACTACTGTTCCTCAGGAGTGCTGGACATGCTCCTGTCGCAGGGCCTTTGCACTGGCTGATTCCTCCACACGGAACGTTCTTCACCTAGATATCCACATGGCTCCCTCCCTCCCTTCCTTGTGTCACCCTGTCTGTGAGGCCTTCCTTGTACCTTATATAAAATAACAATCCTTGCCCCTGGCACTCTCCATCCCCGTCATTCGACTTCATTTTTCTCTAAAGCAGTGCTTCTCAAACTTTAATATGCATATCAATCACATGGGAATCTTGTTCAAATGGGGGTTCTGATTCTGTGGGTTGGAGTCGGGTCTGAGATTCTGCCTTTGTAACAAACTGCCAAGTGGTGTCCATGAAGCAGGCCCCCACGCAAGACTTGCAGTGGCAAAGCTCCGAAGCATTTATCACTATCTGGAATGATTCATATGTATTTGCTCCTGTTTGTCACCCTGCCGCCCCTCCCTTAGAAGGTACACTCTAAGAGGACAGGAAATGTTTTGTCTCTTATTCTCTGCTGCATCTGCAGGGCCCAGAACAGGGCCTTGCACATAGTAGGTGCTCAATTAAAAGTTGAATTAAATATATAAATGAACTACCATTATTCCTGTTGTAAGTATGCTCCCCATACAGTTTTTTGTACAGGATAGAGGAGCAGATGGTTAAAAGGAGAAGTACCATCTCCTTGGTAGTTCTAGTCCATAGTTTAAATTAATATACTGCCAATCTGGTTTCTATAACAATCTCTTGTAAGTCTGGGTAACCTGGGTTAATTCTCCTGATCCTGCTGACTCTGATGGCTCTTAAACCGGCAAAGCTGAGGACCAGACTCTGGAATATAAAGATGCTACAGGTAAGTGCCACATACCTGCCTGAGGAGCCAGCCCGTCTCTCTCTGTGGGACTTCAACCACCCCGGTTCAACTGGTACCTTAGCCATGATCTCTTAGCCTCTCACCAGCCAGCACTTGGATCTGGAGTGCTACATTAGTACAGAAAAACTTTTCCCAGTTTTTATCAATCGGCGATCAATCACATTATTAACTTCCGAAAACAGCTTATTAGATAATGTGACTCTGTTGACATTAAACATTTAATTGCCGCTGCTTTTAGTAGTTTGGTATTTATAGGTGAGTTTTATGCCAGTAACATTTTTTAAAGCTTAGAACTGCTGTGAAAAATATCAACATGGTTCTTTTTGGCTACGCTATTCTATCCTGATAGAGAAAAATTTATAGTGTATCCGAACACGATACCCCAATATATGCCGACTGTTTTTCATTAGCAAGAATGAAATATTTACATGTGTTCTGCTATTACTCAGCATTATTGTTTTGGTGGTGCTCTCTGTAAAATCCCTTCACTTCTATTGAAATGGGGAGAGAATAGATTTATCTTATGGACATTAATAAATTCATTTGACAGTGGTCAAGGCAACAGTAAAATTAGGTCAACTGAAGTCATCCAAACCCAATACAGCCATTGGCATAATGATCTAAAACTACGAAGTCCTGGAAGAGGTGAAAAAGAACAAGTGGTTATTTAATTTGCAAAAATTTCAGTAGAGGAAGGACTGGAAAAGGAGACAACACGTGTTGAGTGTCTACTGTGCGTTAGGCTCTTTGCCCAGATGCCCTTCTATTCCCAACTTGCAGGTGAGCAAACTGAGCCCTAGGGAGGTTAGATATTTTTATAAAAAGTCATTTCTCTGAAATACACACTGAAGTTAGTTCTCAGTTAACACATGATGCGTGGAAATGTAAGGTGTGTGAGTGTATACACACACGTACACACACAAGGTATTTGTCAGAAAGAATGAAGTCAAAAGAGCCATATAAACTAAGAATAAATTATTATCATGTGGAATGATTGTTGAAAGGAGAAGAAATCCATTCAAAACAGTTTCCAGCTCACGTTTTGTGGCTGTCCAAACGTCAGAGTTTATGACTGGTGTGAGTAGACGCAGAAGAGGGTCTAGCCCCAGGCCTGGGAGCTGGTGACTGCTCAGGCCACGTCGCTGTCCTGCCCAAACCCTCCAGTGGCTGTCATCTCACAGCACAGCCTGTGACACTCATGGGATTGTGGTCCCTCATTGCACCTGTGACCTCATTGTTGCCGCCCTCCTCCATCAGTGATCTCCTCGCTCAGTCTCAAACTCCCCCCGACCCTGGCCTGGAACCCGGTGCCTAGACATGTTGGTCACTCAAAGGTTACTTCGTCAGTGATCATCTTCTTGACACCCTCCCCCCCCAAAATTTAGAATCACAACCATTATCTCCTGGACACCCCCTAGCCCTTCCCTGCTTAATTTTTCTCCTTGGCAATAAACATCTAACATTTATTTTGTTTATTTGATCTGCCCACTCAGGAATGTGAGCTCCATGAGGGCAGGGGTTTTGTCTGATTCATTCACTGTCATATTTCCAGTGCCTAGAAAAGTGTCAGGCACATAATAGATGCTCAAAAAATATTTGGTGATGGAATGAATGAGTACAAGTTCCTTTCACCAAAGGGTCAGTCCATTGCTTTCTGTAAGTGACATTTTTGAGATAAATGCCTGATGGCCATATGAGGTAAACCCATTCTTGCTCTGATCAGCTTCAACATGGGGAGAATTTTCCCTATTCCACCAGCTGGATAAAAGCTCTGAAGGGCCTCTTACTCCAAATCCTGGAGCAGATGAAACCTCACTGGAAACTCAGGAGCTTCTTTAGAAGTCACTGCTGTCATTACTCAGAGGTGGCATGGCTCAAGTGGGCATTGCATACTCTGTTATAGGGCGCTGCACGTAGGGCGCTGCATGTAGGGCGCTGCACATAGAGCACTGCACACAGGGTGCTGCACACAGGGCGCTGCACGTAGGGAGCTGCACGTAGGGCGCTGCACATTGGCCCCAGAACCAGTGATTTAGAAGACACTGGAACACACAGAACACTAACACCCTCCCTTCAGAGGAACAAGGTTCCTTGAGGGCTGAGGTTAGGAAAGTTTTGGAATTCCAACCTGGATCTCAGGAGAGAGGTTAAAGTTAACACTAGATTTTGAGAATGATGTAGATATAGGTTAGAGTTAAAATACCAGAGAAAATTCTCATGTCTGGGGAGAGTATAGCTAGAGAACAGCTTAAAACCTATATAATTTTACTAACCAATGTCACCCCAATACATTTAATAAAAAAATAACTCTGTTCCTCCTCTTCTTTATTGGTCTTTGCTTTTTCCTCACCTGATCCTGGGCAAAGAGGCGTCTGTCCTCTAGCTATACTCTCCCCAGACACGAGAATTTTCTCTGGGATTTTAACTCTAACCTATATCTACAGCATTCTCAAACTCTATAGTGTTAACTTTAACCTCTCTCCTGAGATCCAGGCTGAAATTCCAACAACTTTCCTAACCTCAGCCCTCGATATTTTATCAGCACCCCCTTGACATCCCAATAACACCCCTTAATATCTCATCACTTTAAACTCAACATGGCCCAGACTGAATAAATTACCTTCTCCCTTCCAAAAATGCTTCTCCTCTCCAATCCCCTTTGTATTTTCATTAACAGCACCCTATTCTCTAAATTATATGGGTTCATAATCTTTAAATCACCTTTCCTTCTTCATTCCGTCTTTCCTTTAGTTCTTCTACCTTATGGAGAAATGAGACTTTCATCTACCACTTACCAAGTGCTTAACACATGCCTCATGATCGCACTAAGCCCTTTACATGCAATAATTGTCTCGTTTATTCCTCCAAGTAGCATTATTAAGTCTATATATTCATGTATTTATGAAACCATATATATAAAACATATATGTATAAAACCATATATGATGTCTGACAATTAAGTTTGCAAACTTTCTTGCAATGATGTTGCTAACCTTTTTTGGTATCAGAGAAATTATTCATTATGAATTTGTACCAACTGGACAAACAGTTAACCAAGTTTACTATTTGGAAGTGCTGAAAAGCCTGTGTGAAAAAGTTAGATGACCTGGGGCCGGCCCGGTGGCTCAGGCGGTTAGAGCTCCATGCTCCTGGCTCCGACAGGCTGCCGGTTCGATT